>NC_091540.1:18484848-18787878 GCF_042242935.1 Bactrocera oleae | reverse complement strand
CAGCATTTAGGTTTAAACCACAGCCACCATGATACTCCCCAAAGGGCCAAACCCAATGAGCAGATTGAACCGAAGTCTAAGGGCATTCTGCTCCCCGTGGTACCAGAGTTGAGTCTCCGGTAAGACTGTGTAGCCGAAGCTACTGCCAGTTGAGCTCCGCCTTACTTATTGACTGGTGACATTTGTCACTTGATAATTAAATGTCTTTTTATTTGGAATCTCATTTAAAGTCTATAATATCAGTTCAAGCTGAGTATTATAGCACTATCAAACATCATTTACTATGCTGATATTTCTGGGCAAAATAAAATAACAGTCATAGTGCATTTGGCTTTTAGTCGCCTTTTACGACAGGCATGCCTTACCGCAGGTAAATTCTTACCTCTACCCGCAAGGGGAAGACAGACGGACAATCGGACATGGCTAAATCAACTCAGATCATCATGCTGATCATTTAGGTATACATTTTATAGGGTCTCTGACGTTTGCTTCTGGGTGCTACAAACTTCGTGGCAAACTTAATGTACACTGTTCAGGGTATAATGAATTGCTGTTCGTTAGTCTCGTTAAAACTCGAGAACGTCTCAACCGATTTGGCTGAAATATTCGTGCAAGTTCAGTGAAGGTTTAAACGGCGAAAAAATATGGAAAAAATTGCGAGGAAAATATTGAAAACGAAAATTTTACTTTCCCAACAAAGTAATGTTCATCCGATTGCTGTTCGTTTGCCTCGCTAAAACTCGAGAAAGCATGACCCGATATAGTATATAGCTGATTTTTTGTTTGAAATGTTTATCGTAGGCCAGAGAAGATTCAATTACGGATATATTGTACATAGCACATATGTACATATAAGATTGGGTCGATAGCCCGAACAATTTGTCAAAAGTTTTTTAGTTCATAATGTCGAAATTAGCTATTTCGTTATGTTTTTATGATTCAAAAATATATCTTTCAAACATTCCAGCTAATAAAGATGTGTTTTTTAAGTGATAAATGAATACAAGTAGATTGTAAACACCACAAAATCATCAGAATTATAAACAAGAAATTCATGAGAAAACCAAAAAAAAATTTTTTGAAATTATTTATTCCAATACTCCGCACACGAAATATCTCTTTCTATTGGAATGAAAAATAAAATTCGAATGTTAATATTTTAGTCATCTGTGTTATTATCGTGAAGCGTGTCAACTACTAAAGTTGCTCGAAAACGATTCGCATTGACGTATTGCGATACTGTTTACAATGCCTAGGAGAAAACGACCTAAGGTCGTCGAAGTCAATCAAACGCCACGAGCTACCTCAGTCACCAGCGACAGACTGATAATGACAACAGTCGTATTGGTATTGCAGCTTTGAGTTCTAGAGTGAATTACAATGAAGCAACCTTCTTAAAGCAAGTTGTTGCCAATGATACCGTCTTAATCTACAATTCTATTCAGAAGGCAACAGTTTCCCAATCGTTTAGCTTTCGACATGTCTATAAATACATAAGTCTTGAGATCAAATAATATCCATTTGCTGTTTGCATGTGTAAGAAAAACATCGATTTTATTTACGCAAATTTAAAATGTTCATAATTAAAAATTTTACATTTTACTGTTAAAAATAAAGAATGATTTGACTTATTTACCTTACTCGTACTATTAATTGTTATAATAGCAAATCATTAACTAACAACCTTGTAATTTACTCATTTGTTACAAACTTGAATATTTGATTAATAAACTAAAAAAGTTATCATTTTATGTTGATTTGCACTAAATACAGATCTACAAGAATTTACTAGCTATAACATTTTCGTCTTTATGCGTAAAAATATTTTCACTTCATGCAAAAATTTACTATAATATAGTTTAATGTATACCTTAGCCTCAAAAACCCGTGTCCGTGTCTTCTAACTAGTTACACCATAGTTATTTTGCGCTCGTCATACAGAGTCCTATTTAGCTCAAACTTCTGCCATAAACATTTCACATCTATACTCAGAATTCTTCTACGAAATTTTCATTAATTTTATTGAAACGCAAATGGCTAATTGCCAAAAATTTTCGCTTCCCGTTTTCACTCGACAATGTAATGCATTTCAATGAAGTACGTGAAGCAGATTTCTTTCAAATGCTTTAAAAAAATTTCATATCTGTATAGTAGTCTGCAATTCTGCACGTACTGTCCTATATTGGCTAAATTTTTAAGCAAAAATATTGCGAGTGGCGTAACGGGATTTATTAGAGCATAAAATTGCAATACAAGCAAACGCAAAATGGCAGGCTGAAGGCCTAGACTAAACACTAAGCGCAGAAGTGGGGGAAAATATGAATATGTCTATCTGTTTGCGAGCACTCAAGCTGTAAAGAGGCAAAATAAAAACTGCGTCTGCCTCAATGAAAACTTGAAGAGGCAGGCAAATCATAAATGCTAGACAGTATTTTTAAACATGTCAGCGCAATTCAATATTTTCTACAACTCAGAACTTCTCTAGTTATCTATTTGTGTTTGCTATCAACATATACACTAACGGCATTTATGTTTTTTCTTCTTTTCTTTTCTCCCCTTCAATATGTGCACAGGAGTTCACTTGCGACGTTTCCGTTGAGGGTGGTAAGTCCACACAGCCACTACAGTTCTCCTTCACCTTCTACGACCTCGACGGCCATCACGGCAAAATCACAAAGGATGACATTGTCGGCATCGTCTATACGATATACGAGTCGATCGGCAAGTCCGTGGTGGTACCACACTGTGGCAGTAAAACAATCAACGTCCGTCTTACTGTCAGCCCTGAGGGCAAATCAAAATCAGCCGCGGCCGCCGCTGCAGCTAACGGTGGAGGCGCGGGTGGCGGCGGCGGCGGTAAGTTGAAAAAAACAGGGAACGGCGCAACGGCCGGCTTATTGGACGCGGCGACAAAGACAAACGCTGGTCACGGACATGGACACACACGTCGCCAACACCGCTATCGGCCGCGCAAACTAATTAAATCGGATGATGAGGACGATGACAGTAACAGTGATAAGGAAAAGGAAGCAGCAGCCGCGACCAATGCTGCTGCCACAGCGACAAGTGGCGCATTAGTCGCCAGTAGCGTGAGCGCACCCTTGGCGCCGGGTGTGGCCGGAAAGTCGAAAGGTCATTCCAGCGGCAGCAAGTTCAATAAATTGAAAACCTCCGCCATAGCGGCGGAGCAACAGCAAATGTTGTATCAACAACAACAGCAGCAGGAAACGGGCAACGCGGCAGCGCCACAACAGCAACACACGCCACCACACATCGACGCGTCTGCCGCAATCTGCCCGCACGAGAGTCTCTATGAGAATATGACGTCAGCAAATCTGAAATGTTGCAGCACTAAGGATACGCTGCTGAAAATCGAAGACTGTCGCGGCTGTGAGACGACAGTGACGAGTGCACCGATTACACCTGCGGGTTATGTACGCTCATCGACGGATGTGTACATGCGACAGGCGTCGACGCGCGTCAAAATGCTGCGTAAGGCGCGAAAACAAAAGGTAATTAATGACATATAAATGAATGTATGGCAACTATCTGTAGGTACGGATATGCGACAACAACTACAAAATATTAAATTTTAATATCGAAGAGTTGATTATCAATGCAGCATATTTTATTTATTGTCGCAACAAAGCCTATATGCCAACATTTCCTAATTTAATATTTATTTGTTAAAGTGTCCTACTAGAATATAATTAAGCATGCTAATTGTTTGATTTGTGCATTTATACTACCTAAACGCTTGAGTTGCATGCAAAATTGATATTTTTCAGCAATTGAGTTTAATTTTTGAGCAATGAAGTCATGTAAATTATACAGTTGATGATTACGCTTAATATTTTGCTGAAGATAAACCCAGAAATAAACTCTCGTTGAGGTAAATTTTTAAGTAATTTTTAGGAGCATAAAATATGAAAAAGGACATTTGTGAGGTTTGAGAAAGATTTGTGTATTAACTTCTTTTAAACTCAAATTCGTACACGAAAAGATTAGTAAATTTTGAAGGACAACTATAAATATTTACAAAATGCAGTGCACTGCAGGTGTCTTTACCGTTATTTCATTTTCTCTATGGCAACAAGAGGGTGAGAATAGTCCTGTGTGACAATAATCTACGCAGTGCAAATATTTTTGTTCTTGGAGCCTACAATTCAATATTTTTGTCCAGTTTTCATGGTAACTTGCAAACTTTAGTCTATCATAAAGCTTTAAAAGTTTAAAGCTCTTAAAAGCAGTAGTAGTTGGAAGCTTTTACAGCTGTAAACGCTTTTAAAGTGTGATCGATTCATTTTCTATGGCTTTCAGTTCATGAGAAATTTTGAGGATTTTATGTTACTTAATTTTTCTACTGATATGGTTGGAGTATATAAGGAATGTTCCTCTTGGCAGGCGGCTATTCATTTTACCTTCTATTGCCTAGAATCGTTGAAATGGGAAATAAGTTCACAGAGAAACAACGAGTGCGGTGAAGGGTAAAGCAGAAATCACGAAAGCTTTTAAATTCCGTACAAATAGAGTCTTAAACTGCTTTATAGGAAATCCAAAAATACAATGATTTTTTTTTAAAGAATAACATGACAACAATTTATAATACAGTTCACTAGAGTTAGTAGTATTGACTTCTTAAATGTTGATACTTTAAATATATGTAATCCAAGAACATAAGAGCAAGCCTTGAGGTGTGAAATATCTTACAATTCGAAATTCTAACATAAATCATGAATATACATATATACTACATGGGCTGACAAATCTTCGGTCTAACAAGATTAATTTTAATGAAAAAATAATTTTATTCTTCAGGATAATCTTCTAGATTTAATTTAATAGTTGTAACGATCTTCCAACATTTCGTTACCGATTTTATAACTAGCGTAATTTGCTAGATTTTCACAATATTTTCGGGTTATACTAAATAACAATAGAGGTCACAAACCTTCCTGAATTTCGTTAAGACCAATAACTTGCGAATAATTGTTTTGTTTGTCTCAATAAGGCCAACGAGACCAGTGTAGTACAATTTATTTTCAGTCATATTGGCAACTCAATATTATTAAAAATAAATATATTTAGCTCTATGGCTATATAATAAAAAAACTTAAGTCGAATCTGGGCATATTCTTTAACTTTAGTATATTGTAATTTGAATGTTCGGCTGTTAAGACATTGTGTTGGATTAAATACTGTGCCTAGGCGCGAATAAATTAGACTTACCACCAAACTTGTATATACTACATATATTGATTTCCGTTATTCTAACAAACCTTATTATATAATTGGTTTAGCGCTGAATTAAATTGATCTAGCAACATATCCCTAATATAATGAATTTCGATCCGCTGGTTCTCACATCAACTCATTATAATAAATTTAGCCTCTTGGGTTAAGTTTATGTCATATATATCTCCTTCGCAGATGATTTCAATATATTTTTAGCTGACGAGAAGTAAAATACTATAAAACGAATTCAGTATTTGACTTATAATAACGCTTAATAAAATACCAAATTTGATTGTAATTCATTTAAAATTTTGTCGAATAATGAATGTTGAATTCTTTCGGAACATTTCTGAATATGAAGTTTTGCCAACAGCTGAAGGTATTTTTCTAGCTTTGCTCCTTGCAAGTTGCAAGAGTATGAAATGTTCGTTTGCAAACGAACTTATCCCTTCTTTACTTGTTATACTTCAATTATGTATATATGTATATTTAATTTTAATTTTGTTTTATTTATTTTTGTTTTCTATTTTTCGTTGCATTTTCATCACAATGACGATGACGACAACAACAACAACCACTACTGCAACTACAACCACTACTATCTCAATACCAACAACTGCTTAACATTACATTACAATCATCATCATCTTTACCGTTATTGCATTTCATTCATCTACAACTCGTGAACATCATGCCATTCATCCATTCATGCACTCAACATGCATCATAACCACCATCTCCACCATCACCACCACCACCGCTACCACTAAAAACAACCATCAACCGCCAACAAACCAACGGCTGTTTCAGGACCATTGCCATGAAATACGTCAGCGCAGCCTCTCGGTCGGCAGCGAGGCCTGTTGGTACAATCGGCACATGCAACAACAACATCCGAGCAAATTGGAACAGTCTCAGCAGCAGCAGCAGCAATTAGGTGATGTTGTCGATGGCGTTCAGCTACGTAATCCACAGAAGAACACAGCTACCGCCGTGAGCGCCGACACCGCCTCGTCCGTTCTGGCTCAACGACAGCGCAACTCCGCTGAATGCTGGAAAACCGCATTGAATCGCAACGACTTGATGAGCATTATACGGGAGAGCATGGAGAAGAATCGTTTGTGTTTTCAGATGAGCGGGTAAGCACCGGGTGCTGGGAAGGGTGGCCTCTGTATTATATACAATACATTTGTACAAATATACTTACCCACATAAGCACTTTCCTGCCGAATAAATTACTCAAACAAATATATATCTAGTTACACACATCCATATATGCATTATTCTGGTTGTTGTAAGAAAAAATCTACAAACAACAACAACAAATGCCCTCATAGCAATCACAATTTTTATTCAAAAGGACGTAGTACGGAGAACAAAGAAATTGCCTGATTTTTTGCGTCTAATGAACACCGTTAAGCGTTGATTTGCATTTTGCATTTTATTATTTGCTTTGTACTTTTATTCTTTATGATGCCTTTATTTCACCTACTTTTTAATGTTTGAATACTCGTATTTGTTGTTGTCTACTTGATATCTAATTGCATAATCAATATTTTACTATTGCATGCGTTCTTTGTGAGTCCGTAGTGTGAGAATTAAGCAATTATCTATAGATTAAAGCTTTAAAGGAATTATAAATTACTGTTTGGCTGAACTTCTCCAACTCCTTGTTGTGAAGTTTCAAGATAAACAAAACTTAAAGGCATTATAATTTTTTGCTGCTACAGCTCTTTGTTGCTAGGGTGAAATATGGCAACGCCGCATCTGGAACTTAAAACTTATCTCTATAGATCATGTAATTTAAAGGATGTCAAGAAGCTTTCAATTAGCATATACGTATGTGTATTTGGAGCTTAGATATTTTACTATTTGGCCGAGCTTTTACAAGTCTTTGTGATTATAGTGACATTTGGCAACAGCACAGAAAAAAATTTTATTGGTAAAATTATGTAAATATATGTAATTTTAAAGCTAATTTTACCGCTTAATCAATATTATCCAGCTCTTTTCATCGAACATACAACAAAGCTTTGTTAAAAGCCACCCAGAGCGACTGACAGATTTTACAAGAAGCTTTTTCATTCGTTGGTTTGAAAACAAGGACAACATACCTGTCAGTACTTTGGAAGTCATCCTTGAGAATAGAATGATTGCAAATCGTAGAAGTTCTGTCAGAGTTTTTTGAGCTTTTGATTTAGGATCGTCCAAGCTGATTAATTCTTTTTTTTGAATTATGAATCCTTTTCACTTACCATTCGACTAAATGTTTTAAATATTCGAGAGATTAACTCACTCACTTTGTCGAAAAAAGCTTCAGATTTTGAAAGCCCACATCTCTCACCATTAAAGCCACAAGTTTTCAAAGTCCAAAACTCGCATCACAGCTTTAACTATCAATGCGAAAATACTAGGTACTATAATGGAACATTTAGAAAAGCTATACGTTACCCTAAATATCTACATAGTATTCTAAAAATGTATTAATCATTTAGAAATTAAGTTTGAATTGTGGAATATGTGCACATTAATAAAAAACAAAAAAAACTTTGACAATAAAAGCTTCAGTTCAGACGAAGTAAGGAAAAATTGAAATAAACATCAATTTCAATAACAAAGTAATAATGGAGCACAAAAGGAATTCAAAGTAACATTTATAGGTCAAAAAAGATTAATACTTTTGTATCATTTTTTTGGCAGTCCTTTTCATTGTAGAACTGCTATCAAATGATTCAGCATCGATTCCACCAACTTTTAGCAGGAAGAAATTGGTATAATGTTCCATGCTTTTATTAATCCGGTTTTGTTCGTTATGTTGTGATTTATAATTTTTGCTACAATTAATTCCATACGTGCTTAATAACGTTCAAACCAGGAGATTGTGGACAATTTCAAGCACACGGAGACAGTTGTAAAGGAGCCAACAGCGGACGATGTTAACCTTGTGCTTGGGGTCGTTATCCTTATAAAAAATAAATTCTTCTTCTATTCCCAACTTTCTAGCAGTTTCTTTAACATTCGATTGCAAAAGATTCAAATAATAAATTTAATACATATTTCCTTCGATGATATGGAGATTTCCCGGTCCAACAGCAGATATCGCAACCCATACCATCGCAGTACCAAGGCAATACTTTATCGTAGGACGAAGATTCGATTTCTTAGGCACTTCATTAGATTTGGGCCATATACAATATAAGATTGTCCATCTGAACGAAATACGTTGAATTTACTTACTTTTGTATATAAAACCCGATTCCAGAAAGAAAAATCTTTTTTTATGTGATCCTGTGCAAAGTTCATCCTCTTCTGTATATTGTTCTTACTCATGAATGGTTTCTTCCTCGCCACTCTATTATTGTATTGTGGTTTTCTATGCATATTTTGAATAGTTTCTGAATGAAGTTTTCGGTTGCTAACTTTGGGGCACTCGTATGAGGGTTTTTCTTTACTACTTGCACCAGCCAACGTTTATCAGCCATGAAAAATATTTTTCGCCCACTAGGTTTAGGTTTGTTTTATAAGCTCGTGATGTTTTTATATATTTTGATTATATTAAAAGCAGTTGTTGGTGCTCTTTGAACAATTTCGCTTAAACTTCCACACATTTTCTGCTTTTGATAGCGGAATTACGAGTATCGGAATTGATTTCTACTCAATTACTAGTACTTTGTTATTGAATTTAATGTTTTTCCAATTTATCCTTATTTCTTCTAAGCTGAAGTTTATATTGTTGATAGTTTATATTGTTGATTATTAATGTGCACATATTCCACTATTTAAAACTAATTTTTTAATGAATAATACATTTTTAGAATACTAGATATTTAGCCATTGTATATCCAACTTTCGCCCAGATTAACGCCTAACGCTCAAATCACAACTACTGCACGCACTAACTGAGAATACCCGAATATTAATTGCTCCTCTTTATGCCCCTCTTTCACGCGCACTAACTCATTTGTGTTATGTTTTATTGGCACTTTCAGAAAACCTCAAGCAAATGTGAGTCCTATAAGGCAACCACAACTTCAACTTCAGCCTTACAGTCAGCAGCAGTTACAGCAACAACAGCTACAGCGCTCAAATACTGTGTCGAAAATACCGACCTTAATTGCGAACCACAGCAATGCAATTATCAACCACAGCAGCAGCAACAACAACAATCACAGCAACAACAACAACAACCATCACCATCATCATCACATCCCCAACAACAGTCCCAGCAACAGCAACAGCAGCAGTCACAGTCACAGTCACAGCAGCAATCACACGAACAACAACAGCAGCGAATTAAATTTACACGACATCAGCACCACCAACACCACACAATACCATCCTCAGCCACATATACCCATCTACCATCAACAAATGGCCATTAATCCCGCTGTGCTCGCCGCACAAAGTGGCATGCAGCATGGTGTACATAGCAAAATGAATTTGTGCGGCTACGATTCTTTTTTACACGCCACTATTTGCGGTGGCGGCACCAGTCACTCGCCACCGCCGACAACGAGCGGCAGTGTCGGCGCCTTAACTGCCACCACATTGGTGCCGCAAATTGTCGGCCACAATCAACAGACTAATCAACAACAACTAATCGCAACAGTACAACCCATTATGAACGCAGTTCCTAGCAGCCAAAGCACGCCCGCAAAGGTCTTCCTCAACTCCACCACGCACCAGATCAAAACGAGCAAAATATTGCGCAGCGGCTCATACTCACAACAACACACACCGCTGCACAGCTTCACCGCACATAATTCACCACAGTACAGTGGCTATCAGCGGCTGTCATCTTCCAATGCGCACCACAGCCACGGGCATGGACATGGTGGCCATCAGCAACTACACCAACAGTGCGCCAATAAACTGGCGGCTCTGAGTCTCGCCGACGCGCCGTTAACGCATAATTCACCTGTAGAGCACATCGAGAAGTGGCTAAAGAACAATAGCGCCCAACATCAGCGCAAGGACAGCGCCATGAAACATGCTGATAGTGCGCTCTACGCCAAGCTGAGCGAAAAGCTGCAAGAGAGCACCCTGAGCACACACAACCAACGTGAAAATGTGCAGCGCCGCAAGTACAAATCCGCACATAAGTTGCGCATGCCGACTGCGCGCAATACGCCCACAGTGCAGTCGAAGAGCGCATGCGCGCCTAATGGCATACAGTCGAGCAGCTCGAACACGAGCATAGGCACCTACGCAGCGCTCATACCGATACACGGCGACCCGGCGGAATGTGAGAACCTCATCGCGCCGACCACAACCGACGACGAGGCGGTGAATGAGGCGCCTTCAGCGCTGTTTTACACGTCGTGCAAAGCTGCCGCAACCACAACGCCGAAGTCAAATGCAACGCCCAACGCTGCGGTGGAGTCAGACAATCAAGAGAACAATGTGGCAACCGCCAAATTGGTGGACATAAACGATGAGACAGAATTGGTGGCTGTTGAAGCTGTGGAGGGCGCGGTGGATGATCTGGATGTGACATTGCGCGTAAGCGATGCGGCTGAGGTCGAGGAGGTAGATGCAGAGGAAGGTGAGGAAGATGAGGAGGAGGAGGAGGCAGAGACCGAAGAGAGTGGCGGTAGTGCGAGCGCGGCAAATACGAGCGGCGGCGCGTCGTCGCTGATACATCGTTATGTGCACGAGCACATACACCATCATTATCATCACTTTGAAGAAAAAGACGAATAAAAAATAAATAATGATATTAAATTTATTTAACAAAAACACAAACAACATATTATATGAGATTAGGCTCATTGACTGAGCCAGCGTTAGACTAAATTGTATATGTACTTGATTGGTAGTGTTATAATAACAAAAAAAATAGATATATATATAATAACAAATACAAATCAGCGTTTAAGTGTTGCTTAGCTGTAATATATATTAATGTTATCAAGTATTCTTCAGTGAATTTCTCACAACTAGCATTGCTGTTGATTACAATGCTTGAAGGCCCAAAAGTATGCTATAAATGTAATGCTTATGCTGTAAGGACGCAAAGTTGACTGCTGTAGGTAGGTTTGCTTATGAAATAGCCAATTGAAAGTGCATTACAATAATTTAAAATAAGCATTTTCATATAAAATACTTAAAAATCATTTACAGGCACAGAAAAAACTCTAACATTTTTTAGCAAGCAAATAATTGGCATACAATTTTAAAACAATTTTTTTACTGCAAATTTTAATTATTTTTATTAAATTTCAGTTGTTACTGACCTCAAAACTGTATTTGAAAATTTTTAATGGAGTGAAAGTCTTGCCAACATATCCGCAAAAGCATATCAACATTGCCAAATTTTCTATATACAAAAATAACAGCATGCATTTAGGAGCGAAATAAAAGAAATGTCCCAAATAGCTGCTAAAATGATACAACAACAACTTTGAAATTATTAGATACAGAAATTGCAAAAATTTCAGTTCATAACGCCTTAAAAACTTTATTATACAGTAACGCGCATAATTTGAGCATTAGGCTTTTAGATTTCACTGTTATTATGCTGGTAACCGATTGATTTTGAGTCCTACAATATTTTAAAAACAATTTAGCATATAGTATTTCGAAAAATTCTAACAAGAGATTAATGTTTAATTTTAAATTTCACCGTGCATTCGGTCAAACGGATTTGAATATCTGCAAAAATTTAGTGGGTTTAGTAAATACTAAATTTATATTCAAATTAACACAAACTAACATTTAATTATTTTATAATTAAATTTTATTATTTTCTAATTTCGTTTTCATATTTTTGCTAGTTTTTATTTTGTTACATACTGATATATTTTCCAAATTATATATAAATATCATTATTTGTATTCAACTGTTTTATGCTAAAAAGCGTAATTAGCGTTTAAAAACAAATTTTTTGTATATTTTAGAGTTTGGAAAGTTTTAAAGTTGACTGCGTTTCTATACTTTACAGAAAGTGGTACTAAATTTACGCACACCACTGTAGTGAGAAACCATTTTTTTTTCTTATTTTATAGCAAAAATTTTCAATTTACCGATATTTAATGACAGATTTGCGTACTTTTTAAGTTTTTCATAAAAAATTTCGATTATTTCGAATTTGCGAGCATTGGTTAAAAGCTTTGTAAACAAAATAAAAACCAAAATTTTAAAACTATAAATAATTTTCGGCGAAAGGATACTAAAGTATTAGCGAGGTTTGCTTACAAAAAAAGAGAAAAACAAAAAAATTAAAAAACTATTGTAGCGGTAAATATAAATTAAATAGAAATGTTATTTGTTACTCAAATAAACTAAGCAACTACACTATTGTTGTTGCAAATATGTACTTGGGAAATTTAAGGACTTTAAGCGCAACGCTGGGGACCATATTACCAATGCTAAAAAGTAAAAATTAAAATGCAAAACAATAAAAATTAAGCAAATACAATTAAAATAGATAATTAATTGAATTTAAGCAAAATTGCGCACAAAATAAATGCATAATGAATTGAACAACAAATACATACAAATATAAAGAAACATTCACACAAGCAAACACTATAAAAATGTAAAAAAAAATATGTATACATATAACAAATACAACTGTGGAAACACTATTGTAACTGTATAAATTATCTATGAAATATTAAATATATTAAAATATTTAATTCAACTATCTAAATGAGTGTGTGAAGTTATTGTAAAAGCTGACGTTGCTGACAAATATATATACCTAAAATACAAAAATAAAAATGCATGCATATAAAAATTTATATACATACATACAAACCTATACATATAATATAAATGTTTCGCTTGCATAAAAAACATACAAAATGAAAACTAGTTGAAATTGTTTGATAGTACTTGAATAGCAAATAAAACCAACAAGAGATTTAGAAAACATTAGCACAGTTACATACACATATATATATGCATGTAAACTAACGCAGTTGACAAATTATAAAATTATTAAATATTAATATTTTTTTGCTAAATACATGTGGCAACCAATTGTTTTGCGCAGTTCAATAAAAGATGTTGACTACTTTAAGCAAACACTAATCGATTTTATATGCAAAGAATTTCAACTGACTCAAATAGTTATGTACAGTGGGTATATACATATTTATAGTTAATATTTTAGTACTAAGTTTCATCTTCACCTTCGAATTACAACAACCTATCACCGCTGAATTTATTATTTTTTTATAGATAGCCAATTTTTCTTTATATATTATATATACTTCTATTTATCTGTAGTTATGTATTTATTATATATAAATTATAGATACTTTACGCATATAAATATAATTGCTGCAACATATGTTCAACTCTGTCAATATATACATCTACTACATATATATTATTTTTTCTTAAAACATAGAAAAAGACTGATTTCCATTTATGAATTTATTGAAAAAATGAGAATTTTTTTAAAATATGTATCTATGGAAATACATACAATAAATTATTGAATGAATTGTGAAAAAGAAACCAAAAATATTTGATTTATTTATTTTAATTAAAATTGTTCCATAATAATCGAGGGTTTTTTAATAGTGTCGCACAAATTACGAATTGAAATAATTAATTTTTTGAAGCTTCATTTGATTTTGGAAAAGTAAATAATTTCCTAGGAAACATTGGCGAGAACACTTCTCCTAGTGCCTACTTTAAATTAACCTTAAACAGGTATGAACGCAAATACCACCAGCAATTCAGTTCATTCAATACAAATATTGAAATAATATCCGAAATTTTTTTAAACTGAAAGTAATAAAATGTTGACTTTGAAAACTCTAAAAGATGAAGAAATTTATTTAAATTCATCACCCGAGTATGTGATTAACCAAAACGATTTTTTTTTGTTTTCAGACATGTGAGAAGGTTAAAGATATAGTAAAGCTCCGAATAACCTCAGAGTCGAATTGTTATCAGAAATAGTATTTATAGATCGATTTTCTTCATATATATAACGTCCAGTTTTCGTCCTTCCCACGTTCCAATAACGCTATAACAGGCACGGTTAACATTATTGCCACTTTCAAGATAATTAAAGAAAGTATTTTATACACATCACAAAATATTGACACAATACATCTGGCAGTGCGAAATGTTTAATATATAATATAATCTTATAACTAAAGCAACTAAATATTACGGTTTTCAACTTAACAGCATTTTGGTTGAAGTTTTCAAATTCAGTATTACTGATGTCAACTCAATCTGTCAAAAAGAGTATCGGTTGAAGTGTTGTCAAACCTCAATTTTTTGTGGTATTACGGTTGTCAACTCTGTGCCAGAGGGGTTGACTAGAATAACAAAAAATTACAACTGCTACCAAACAGTTGTAATTGAACATTACTGCCTTTATTTAAGAAAAATATTAAAGAAAATAGAAAAGGGGTAAATATACTTAACAATATTCATCTTTATATTATTCACTTATTTTGTACAAATACAAGCTGAAAAATTTGTTGAGCTCGTAGGTAAAAATCGCGAAACTGGAGGAGGCAAGCTACAATTGGGAAACAGTAAAAACAAAATTAAATTATAAATCAAAACTAAAGGTAATTTTTAATAATTATTTACTTTTTCGTTAGCAACAACTGAATTTAATTGTTTAGATTTTATTTTTTTTAATTCATTTAAAAATTTCCAGCTATTTAATTACCTTTCAAATCATCACTTTAACATAAAGCGTGGCAACGTCTATCAAAATGAACTGAAAATAGTTGAAGTTCGTAATATATAAAATAGAACTTGGTTGATCTGAAGTTTAATTGCTTTAGCTTCAATTCAAATGAGTGTATTGGAAAACAGTAATACTTATAGGTGTATAAAAGTCATTAGTTTATTATAACTGAACCGCTCCAAACACTGCTCAGAATCATCAATTCGTAGGTTCTTTAGAAGTACAGTGTAAATAAGATAGGACGTTAACTTCGGTAGCACCGAAGCCATAATACCCCTCGCAAATATACAAGATTCCATGCAAGAACTTGATTTTGATCGGTCAGTTTGTATTGCATATATCTGCTATAGCCTAAATCGACTCTTATTTCCATTTTTTATTTCCCATATACTTTATAGGGACTCCTACGTTCCTCAAAAGGTGTTACAAACAGCGTGGCAAACTTAATATACCTGTTCAGTGTATAAATATACCGGTGCAATACAAGGTGTCCCAAAGTTAACAAATCGACAGCTAAACGATAGAACCACGTGTCTTCATTGACAATATTTCAAAAATAATGCAAGCTTGACTTCATCCTAAGCGATGAACTTTAATGAATTTGCTGATCGCCCAAATTGCCGCTTTAGGGGTTCTGAGAATCACACATGTGATTGTCGAAAAACAAATGCATCCGCAATGTGTAACTGTTTGGTGTAGATTTTGGGCTGAAGGCATAATTGGACCATACTTTATTGAAAATGAACCCAAAGCTGTTGATTTATTTTTTTTAAGGGTTGTCAGAACTTTACTACAAACTTCGCGGCAAATTTAAATCTTGCGTTAATGCTGATTTAAAGCTGAACACGGATTTAGCACAGTTTTTAGTTTGGTGATATTTGCGATTTAGTTTCGGTGTGGCCAAAAAAATTTGAGGTAATTATTAATAGAAGTTTGAGAAATTATAAAATTAGTTTATAATATTGACGATTAAAATTAGACGTGGCAAAAGGTCGCTGGTGTTCATAAGCAAAGAGGAAGCTAGTCTAAGAACTTAAGAGCCAAGAAATATCAATAGCGGAGAGAACTCGCTTACTAAAATGCTCACGGAATAAACTATATTCCATACAACATGTACAAAAGTTTGCAGAACAAAAAACAGACTCCACAAATGTCTCCAAAAGAAGACGAAATATTTCGAAATATTTTTGTTATGACCCGTTTAGAAGCCCAAAATTTACAGCACAATGAATTCAATATCTGTACAAAAACCTAATTGAGAACCTTATGATACAATTTGCCTTTGAAGTGGGTTTTTATGGGTGATGACGATCCAAAGGACACATCATGACTCGTGAAGAGTTCTTAGAAACCAAAAAAATCAATGTTTTAAAATGGCTAGCTAAGTCTCCCGGTCTCAATCCAATTGAGAATTTGTGGAATGACATCGGGCATCATTTGGAACAAAAAAACCGAAGAACTTAGCAAAATTGTGAACCGAAATTCAAAAGGCTTGGAATGCAATTCCGAAGAAGACGATGCGGGATTTTAGTTGAAAGTTTAAGTAGAAGATATACAGAAGCTATCGAAAATAGAGGATTTCCAACCAAATACCAACATAAGAATTGAAGTCTGTCAATGTCAGTTTAAAAAGTCGATGCAAATAAAAAGAAATTGTGAATTTACTAACATCGTGCCCAGGCTTAGAAATACTTTTTTATTTTACTTTTTCTTTACGGAGGGAGAATTAATAAATATAATACTACACTGAAAATATGCATTCACATAATAATTTCAAAACAATGTTTAAGTTTGAAACTTAAAACCTAATTGTCGAAATAAACTTGATTTTTTGCTTTCAAAATGAGTGTGGTAATTTTGTGACCACCACTGTAGATGAATCTAGATGCAGTACCTTTCCTGTTGTTTCTGAAGCATATGGAGTCTTGTAAGCTTTAAGCCATCTACAAATGTTATATCGTTTCTTTCAAAAACTTTAAAAGAACCGACTGTTTCAGACAACCCGTCTATCTTATGTTTACAGTTTCACAAAAATATGTATGAGGTAATATTCGGCGGCACGCCCCCACTTATTGACCAAAGTATTTATACGTATGTATGATGATCGCGTAGCAAACAAATGAACCAAGAAGCTAATGAAATATCTGAGAAAATCTATAAATAAAAGATGAAAAAAAAACACTGAGTAAAAACAATAGAACTGTTCTAACAACAAGAGACTTGTCGTACAAATGTGATTTACACAAGTACAAACCTATACATATATATTTGACGTTAACGAAAAGTTGTCACGTACAACACGTCTCCCTATACACTATGCCGTGGCACGCTAAAGGCACGTTCACATACAACTTTCCTCGCTTTGCGTGACAGTTCATACTGAAACAATGAAGCGCAGAAAACAAAGAGTATGCCACAATGAACAATTTGTTTTTAGTGTTTTTCTCTAATAAAAATGACGACTTTTGCTTTACAAAGCGTAAAAAGATAAAAGTTGCCTAACAATTTGCTTGGCTTTGCGTCGAAAACTTTTCTGTCAAAACAAATGTCTGACGCAGAGCGAAGTAAAAGTTCTATGTGTATTGGCCATAAGGGGCCTGCAGAGTGGACGCTGAAAGCCGAACTGAGCGTAAAGCTGATTTCGTTCAGCGCTGATCGATTTTAGGTATCGTAGAGTGGATGCGATATTTAGCGCTGAATTCCGCGATATTGCTTTTATACTCGCACATTTATTGCTTTTTAGTATGGTAATTTTTTTGTGCTTATGCAAGTGAAAAGAGAAGACATGGATTTCTAAAATAAAAAATATTTTGTTTCCAACTCTGTCCTAAATACTAAAAAAAAGGATAGAAAACATTGATAAATACAAAACAGGATGAACTCGGCGAATTTCACCATTTGTATAAAGATTTAAGACGTTATCCCCAAAAGTGTTTTTATTATACATATGTACCATATATTATATGCACTATTCGAGTCAGCGCCGAAAAACGCTTTTAAACGCATTGATGTGCTTTAGGTGCGGCTTCGGTCAACTTCTACTTTACTTTGCCTGTCCGATTTCATATGAAAATGTACGCACACAGCTTTGAAGCTTATTTCTCGCATTCGTCAGCTTCGGCTGCGCTCGGCTTTCAGCGTCCGCTCTGCAGGCACCCTAAGCAATTCTGACGCTCAGCATCAAATGTGCGCGCAGTTCGCATGTCGCCTTCAAATGACAGCGCTCAAATCGCCCGATGGCTCTGCAGCGACATTGCATGCGACTGCCTCGGTCATTTTAATTCGAATGGGCGAAAATTTCGGCAATTAAATATGCATATTTGTATGTGCAGACGAAATTTATTGAATTCGGTTGGATCTGCAGTGCCGCTGATTTTCAAATTTATTTATTCGACCAGTCGTGGCGCGACTGGCGATTACGCAAACCGAAAATTTTCAAAAATCCCACTTGATCATCGTGTGTGTTCTGTAATATTATTTGATTAATAATATAAAACGATTTGTTTATAAAATCGCGGGACGCCGGCCACCGAAAATATAATTAACGCGAAGATTAATTAACAGTGGTGAAAATATGACAAATCCTGGAAAATGCGCAGTTTGCGGAGTGGCCGCGTCACAGAAATGTGGTGGCTGCCGAAATGTGGTCTATTGCGGCAAAGAGCATCAGATCATACATTGGAAGAAGGGGCACAAGGCAGAGTGCAAGTGTTATGAGGTGAAAAACAGTGATTCGTGATACAACGAAAATGAAATGAAAAAGAATATTTCACATAAAATTGGATTTTCAAAACCAAATGTTTGTACCCTTATAATATTGACATGAGTTTACACAGAAAACGGCTCGATTATGTATATTTATTTACAGTTAGTCCCGAAAAAGCGCGTTCCAACAGTAAAAAACTTTTTATCATTCAGCTTTCTGAAAACATCTAATAAGCTCCAAACACGTGTTCGGCGAACCATACTGTAGCTGTCTTCGATTCGCCATATCTCAAATCGATCTGCTCTCCTGTCAAAAAAATTACTACCAAGTTTTGTTTTGAATATTTTATATCAGTTTTACTATTGTGAATGGTTCAAATGTCAAAGTTCTATTTTTTTCTTGTATTTTCAAATGAGAAGACTTAAAATCAATTATAGTAATGTATAGAAAACCAAAATAAAGGGTTGCAGCAACCTTTTTTAATGCGAAATAAAGATTTTTTACACTAAGAAAAAATCGTAACGCTATTGCGCATGCGTCAGAAGACATGTTAACGTAGGGTTGCACCACAAGTGCTGCCTGTTCTTTTGAGAATCTGGTATAGTTTGTTCGATTCGCTGGAGAATAACGCTTGGCGAATCGATGTCAGCTAGGAAATGAGAAATACGTACAGTCTTCAAAACAAAGGACATTATTAAAGAGTCACGAAAATTGCTGTAAAGTTTGGATAACATAAGCTTGTTTACGGGGTTTCACAATCTTGCAGTAATGTCTTTTTAAAACGCTATATATTTTAGAGTACTCTGACCACTACGTTAGTCGTCAGAAAAACTTTAACTTAACTGTAAAAATTATTATAATACCGTGGTTATACGTAAGTCTACTCTTGGCTCAATATTATTAAAATGGGAACGAGTCGGAGTTTGCTGTAATACTACAGTATAACCTTAGACGATTCGACTAGGCTTCGCGGATTCGTTCAGCGCTGCCAACTACCAGCAATTGCGCGGCTGCGACATTCTTTTGGCTCTTAGTAATATACAAGAAATCCATTGAACTACTTGCTTTCAGCTACGTTGAACGCACTTTTAGTTGTATTAACCGCACACTGTCCCTTAAGCAAAAATGTAGTGATTTTGATAGATGTCAGTTGTAAAAGTTGACTATGGAAAGGTGATGTGGGAATATCTCGATATTCTCAGCTCAATTAGTCAGTTTTACCTATACTGTGATTGATGTTGAATGTCATACCTTCGCTGACCCGTGCGAGTTGGATATTCGTCGCTTCAATCGTTTTGTGATATTCTTAAAGCGCTTTTCTGATTTAAGAGAGTTCTTCTTCAGTACAAGTGGGAGCTTTATGATTTCCGTAGCGAAGATCATACCAGAAACCTAGCTTAACTCTAAAACTTCTAAAAAATCAAATTTGAACACGTTTTTCTCAAAACTAGAACTCAATTTCTTCTCGAAACTCTGCAGTGGAAAAGTTCCTTCAGTTACTTACACTACCGCCATTTAGTTTTAAATTTAAACATTTAATTATATAAATAATAAAGTCCTGACAACCGAAAAAAATTTAGAAACTTGGGATTTTTCCACGCTCTCGAGTGGTGTAACCCCTTCTTTTGTAAACACACGCCACATTTCCTGTCTGTAACAAGAAATTAGCAATAAATTTTGCTTGTATCATACACCATTTATTTTCAAATTGTTTTAATTTAGATTTTTTGGCACACAGACAAATTTCGTTGTTGCAAAGGAGGTGATTAACCTAGGGCCAGACAATTTGCAGGTGGTCATTGATGCCGCAGGTTGATGCAACATGAAAAGATAATGAGTGGAGCACAGAGAAAATAGATAAAAATAGAGAGGCCGAGGCAAAGCATAAAGTAAAAGAAAAAGCTTTTCAGTAAATATTTATCTCAATTTTGTTTACACAAGAAGAAATTGAGGCAACAGGTGGCTTCGAAAAAATTCGCGCGCAATTGGGGGAGAAAAGAAAATGCTCATGTACATATGTATAATATATATGTATGTGTATATACTCGCATTAAAATAAAGATATATTTGCAACTATATGTGTTCAGGATACGATTACAGAGTACTTGAAGTTCGTATTAATAAGTTATCAACAATTTGTATTACGTAAAATGAGAGAGGTTTATAAAGAGAGTATATCAATTATTATCATCTACACAATTTTTACACCCTTGCCACGAAGTTTGTAACACCTAAAAGGAAACGTCGGAAATCCTATAAAAAATATAAATAAATGAACAGCATAACGAGCTGAGTCGATGTAGCCATTTCGGTCTGTCCGTCCGTCTGTATATACGAGAGCTAGTTCCTCAGTTTTTGAGATATCTTTCTGAAATTTTGCATATGTTCTTTTTCTCTCCACGAAGCTGCTCATTTGTGGGAACCATCAGACAACTATAGCATATTAATTTTTATCAAAATAACAATAAATAATAATTTTTGTTCGCTTAAATTCGCTGAGTTTTATCCGACTATCAACAAGAGCTATCGACAAGAGCTTTTTTTATACTAAATTTTTTTCTCGAATACCTTAGAGCACCATAGATTAAAAAGTCGGTGAAGCGTTTCATTTGTAGGTTACGATATAGTAATACAATTCTTTTATATACACATACATAAGTATAAGTATGATAATGATCCTAGAGGCTCCAGAGGCAAAACGAATTTGGTAGCCTTTTTGGTGATTGGTGATCTATCTATTTATCAGAGAGAGGTCAATTTTAGCACCCACGCCATTCAGTTAATTGTTTTTCAGACAAATATCAGAAACTACAATCTGTCCACACTCAATTTAGGTAAATGGTGATAACAGTTCAAGATCATTCAATTTAAGGTCTTTGTGACAAATATTTAACGAATAATAAAGTTTTAAGGGTTTAAATTTTGGATTTTCTAACATTAAAGATATTTCAATCCTTGGCCAATTAGAAAACATGCATACCATTTTGTTAAATGGCTATTTATTACTCCGTTAAAACGTTTCCCGAGAAAATTGATTTAAAAAAAAAAATTATAATACAGAAATTTGTTTTATTTTACAGATCGCCACAAACGATGCACTGGGTCGTCATTTACGCGCCACACGCGACATTAAAAAAGGCGAAATTTTCTTGCGTGAAAAGCCCTTGATCTATGGACCCAAGGTGGCTAGTGCGCCCACATGTTTGGGTTGTCATCGCTGTTTGCCTAATCCAGTACCGCCACAGAAGAATTTCTACAAATGCAGCCGCTGCTCGTGGCCCTTGTGCGGACCGCAGTGCGAAAATTCCTCCCAGCACATTGACGAATGCGAGCTGATGTCGGCGCGTAAATTCAAAGCCAAGATCGATTTTGATCCCACTAAAGAAGGTACAGGTAAAAAGGAATCTGCCTACTGTGTCATTCTACCGCTTCGTTGTATTTTGCTGCGTAATAAAAATCCCGAAGCCTTTGTACGTTTCACCCAGCTGGAAGATCATCTTAACGAGCGCATGAATACGCCGCTCTATAGGATACTCAGCGCGAATTTGTTAACGTTTATCAAGACGATCATGGGTTTCAGCGAATGGAGTGACGATGAGGTGCTACGTGTCGCCGCGCGCTTAGACACCAACACGTTTGAGGTGCGCCAAACAACAGCCAGGCAGAAACTGCGCGCGATCTATACAAACGCGGCGATGATCTCACACGATTGTGTTTCGAATGCGCGTCACACCTTCGACGATCAATTACAAATTCTTTTCATAGCAAAGCAGAAGATCGCGAAGGGCGAAATTATTGCGACCTCCTATACGCAACCGTTAAAGTCGACGCTCATGCGTCGCCAACATCTCTCACAGGCGAAGTGCTTCGAGTGCACTTGTGCGCGGTGTAAAGACCCCGAGGAGTTGGGCACATTTGCGGGCGCCATTTTATGCAGTCGTTGCAAAATCGGAAAGGTCAGTCATTGATTTAAATTGACAATCCAACCCCTTACATATAAATATTTATTTCAGATAATATCTAAAAATCCGTTGGACAATGGCGCTTTGTGGAAGTGTCAGCTTTGCCCACACGAAATAACTGCCAAACAAATTAATTGGGGCAACGGCGCCATACTGAAGGAGATCGAGACGCTAAACAAGTTGTCACCACGCGCGTTTGAAGAGTTCCTACACCGTTATCGCGACACATTGCATGACAACAATACGCATGTGTTGCAGGTAAAATATGCGCTCACTCAACTGTATGGACATGCGCCCGGGTTCCAAATGCACGGTTAATCCATTTCGCTGTTTAATTTGTTAACGGTACTCACCTTCAATAATGTATTTTTCAGAAATGACCGATGCGGCTGTGAAGCGAAAAGTTGAACTGTGCCAAGAGCTCCTGGAAGTGGCGGAAATACTGGACGGTGGTTGGAGCATATTCCGCGGTAATCTCTTGCTCGATCTGCAGGAAGCGTTAGTGGTACAAGCAAAACGCGAATTTGAAAAAGACTTACTGACTAAAGCAAATGTTCAGGAAAAGCTCACCGAAGCAATGGAGCTACTGAAAGAAGCTGTGGAAATTATGAAATTGGAACCCGATATGCAGGAGGCGCTAAAAGAGCGCACCTATCAGTTAGCTAAAGAGCTAGAACTTGATTAAATACATACGTTTTAGTTCAAATATGAGAGTAACTTATTAATTTTTAGTAAAAAGTTTTAGAAAAAGTGATAACTGGTAGTATAACATGAAGTTTTTGGTTGTTATAGAAGCGGACTCTCTGAATAATAGTATAGTAGTAATAGTTTTGCATTGCGATAACATAATTTTAGCAGCAAATCCTTAGCTCCTAGGGCCATAACTTCGAAAAATGGACTACCTAATAAATGATAATAATTTTGCTGATAAAATTAACTCTCACCGCTGACAATGTTATCAATTTATACCTCATCGTTTTCGAGGATTTTACCAGGTTTATTATTATGGGAACCAGCTTTGATAACGGATAGAGTGCAAGGTTGTAAGATCCTCAATCCCTAAAGGCATCTAATGATAGATATAGAGATGAATAGTGGCATAGAAATGAGTTCGTCCTTATCAGATTCCGTGAGCATTGAAAACGAATTCTTTGTTGATGAAACTGTCTTCAGTCAGAATCAGAATATATATAACGGTATTTACCATCGCATATTAGAAATAAGCCCACAGTAAAACTCGCATCTAGAGGGCGCGCTGCCTACTTATTGCATATTATTCCCGTTAGGTAGTGCTAAAGTTTATTGATAGCAATCAGCTGTTCATGACAGTTCTTAAAAACGATGTGATTAGCAAACGTTTACAATACTCTCATTAAATCTCTGGCGCTCATAAAGCTTAAATAATTAGAAAATTGAATTGTTTCTTTTCCTATAAAACAAATAATATTAGCAGGTGAGTTTGTGAGTTAAGCAATTATGTCGAATATTACTGCAGCAGTAATCGCGAATCGCAACAAGAAGCATTTTCTTGGCGTGCCGGCACCGCTTGGCTATGTCGCTGGTGTTGGCAGAGGGTAAGTTGATTTAAAAAGAATCAAACCTAAACAATAACAAATTAATTTTTTTATATTTTATTTATAGTGCTACTGGTTTCACCACACGTTCTGATATTGGTCCTGCGCGCGACGCGAATGATGTCTCAGATGATCGGCACGCACCACCGGCTGCAAAACGTAAAAAGAAAGAAGAAGAGGAGGAGGAAGATGAAGACTTGAACGATTCCAATTACGACGAATTTAGCGGCTATAGTGGTTCGTTGTTCTCAAAAGATCCATACGACAAAGATGACGAAGAGGCCGATCAAATATACGACTCTATAGATAAACGTATGGACGAGAAACGTAAAGAATATAGAGATCGACGTATGCGCGAAGATTTGGAGCGTTATCGTCAAGAACGGTATGTGAGCATTCGGTTGTTCAATAAAATTTTTATTACTAAATTAAATTATTTTTTCAGACCAAAAATTCAACAACAGTTCTCGGACCTGAAACGTTCTTTAGCTAATGTCACCGCTGAAGAGTGGTCAACCATACCCGAAGTGGGTGATAGTCGCAATCGCAAACAGCGTAATCCGCGTGCTGAAAAGTTTACGCCACTTCCGGATAGTGTGCTATCACGTAATCTTGGCGGCGAAGCACAGTCGACAATCGACCCCTCCTCAGGCTTAGCTTCGATGGTACCTGGTGTGGCGACACCCGGTATGCTTACTCCAACGGGTGATTTAGATTTACGCAAGATCGGTCAGGCACGTAATACGCTAATGAATGTTAAGCTGTCACAAGTATCCGACTCTGTGACGGGACAAACTGTTGTCGACCCCAAGGGTTACCTTACCGACTTGCAGAGTATGATACCAACTTATGGTGGCGACATAAATGACATCAAGAAGGCACGTTTGCTGCTGAAAAGTGTGCGCGAAACCAATCCCAATCATCCACCCGCTTGGATTGCCTCGGCACGTTTGGAAGAAGTCACAGGTAAAGTGCAAATGGCCAGAAATCTTATAATGCGTGGCTGTGAAATAAATCCACAATCAGAAGATTTATGGTTGGAAGCAGCACGTTTACAACCACCAGATACCGCTAAAGCAGTAATTGCACAAGCCGCACGTCACATTCCGACCTCAGTGCGAATTTGGATAAAAGCTGCCGATTTGGAAACGGAGACAAAAGCAAAACGGCGCGTTTTTCGCAAAGCACTTGAGCATATTCCCAACTCGGTGCGTCTTTGGAAGGCCGCTGTGGAGTTGGAAAATCCCGATGATGCGCGTATTCTTTTGTCGCGTGCTGTGGAATGTTGCAATACCAGCGTGGAGTTATGGTTGGCTTTGGCACGTCTAGAAACCTATGAAAATGCCCGTAAAGTATTGAATAAAGCTCGTGAGAATATACCAACCGATCGACAAATTTGGACCACAGCCGCGAAACTTGAGGAAGCTAACGGTAATATACACATGGTTGAGAAAATCATCGATCGTTCTTTGGCTTCGCTTGCCGCTAATGGCGTTGAGATCAACCGCGAACATTGGTTCCAGGAAGCCATAGAAGCGGAGAAGTCTGGTGCCGTGCACTGCTGCCAGGCTATTGTGAAAGCTGTTATTGGTATAGGCGTTGAGGAGGAGGATCGTAAGCAAACATGGATTGATGACGCTGACTTTGTAAGTATTAATAAATATACAAACAACTTAATGGAAATAATCGCTTTGGTTTTCTCTTTTTATAAACAGTGTGCAAAGGAAAATGCTTTCGAGTGTGCTCGCGCCGTCTACGCGCACGCGCTGCAAGTGTTTCCTTCAAAGAAGAGTATTTGGTTGCGTGCTGCTTACTTCGAAAAGAATCATGGCACACGCGAATCGCTGGAGGCTTTGCTTCAGCGAGCTGTTGCACATTGCCCCAAATCAGAGGTACTTTGGCTAATGGGTGCTAAATCCAAATGGCTTGCTGGAGATGTACCAGCGGCGCGTGGCATATTGTCTCTAGCTTTTCAAGCAAATCCAAATTCCGAAGACATTTGGTTGGCTGCTGTCAAATTGGAGTCGGAGAATGCTGAATACGAACGTGCAAGACGTCTGTTGGCTAAGGCGCGTTCATCGGCGCCAACTCCGCGTGTTATGATGAAATCAGCACGCTTGGAATGGGCTCTAGATAATTTGGAGGATGCCTTGCGTTTACTTGATGAAGCCGTAAAGGTATTCCCCGACTTCCCGAAGTTGTGGATGATGAAAGGACAGATCGAAGAACAACAGAATCATTTAGATGAAGCTGCGGAGACTTATACTCAAGGCATTAAAAAATGTCCTACATCCATACCACTTTGGGTGCTATCGGCTACACTAGAAGAACGCAAGGGCACGCTAACTAAAGCGCGTTCAATACTAGAGCGTGGCCGCTTACGCAACCCTAAGACTGCGGCATTGTGGTTAGAAGCTATACGTATTGAACTTCGTGCCGGTCTCAATGAAATCGCAAGTACAATGATGGCTCGTGCTTTGCAGGAATGCCCAAATGCGGGAGAATTGTGGGCGGAGGCAATTTTCATGGAATCTAAGCCACAGCGTAAGACAAAATCGGTTGATGCTCTCAAAAAATGCGAACACGATCCGCATGTGCTATTGGCTGTCTCAAAATTGTTCTGGTCGGAACATAAATTTACGAAATGCCGTGACTGGTTTAACCGTACGGTAAGTTATAATATAATTATATATAATTACTTCAATATTTGAAATATTGTTCTCTGTTTTAACAGGTTAAAATTGATCCCGATCTCGGTGATGCTTGGGCGTACTTCTACAAGTTTGAACTACTGCATGGTACCGAAGAGCAACAGAAAGAGGTGCTGGAGCGCTGCATAGCTGCTGAACCGAAACATGGTGAAGCCTGGTGTCGTGTGAGCAAACATATTAAGAATTGGTGTTTCAAGACACCAGAAGTGCTGAACGGTGTTGTCAAACAGTTATCTATACCGGTGTAAATATGCTAGAACTAGAACTACTAAAACATAAATTAAACGGTCACAACATAAATTAAACGGTCACTATATAAATTCATTTTATTTGAATAGTTTATTTAATCAAAATGAAGTATTAATGGTAAAATATATTAAAATCGATCGGCCACTACATCCACTACAGCTTCACGTAGAGTTTTGAGCTTTTTAACTTTTTCGACTAATTTATCTGCTTCTACACAGTTTTCGGGCATCCGTGCGTGTTGTTCGAAATTGCGCTTTGCCTCTCGCAAACGCTGATGCAGTTCCTTTGGTTCCAACAATGCTCGGCCGGATAATTCGAAGTCATTGGATAGCGCAGCCGATAGTAGTGCAGCGTTTTCTTTAGTAAACTTATAATCATAGCCAGCACCTTGGCGCTCATAGGGGCAACGTAACAATAGGGTGTGAGTTGGCGCATGCGTTGGCTTCGTTAAATCGAATTCTTCATTCGTATCAAATTGTTTGTCGGTTACGGGAAATTCTTTCAACTTTTCGAATAAATATAATATAAAATATACTCGAACAAAGTTTTGAGTTCTACTTACCAGTTGGCGCAATTGATGCGGCTGTTTGACCAATAAAAAATCTTCGCCTTCTTTATTTAATCTGTTAAAGCCAATGCGTCGATCGACGGACATGCGTGCATAGCCATTGGGTGTCCGTTCATATTCTGGATGTAAATCCAATAATTTCAACATTTGTTTTTGTATCGGTGTCAATTCGTACGTATTAATATTCGGTAAAACTTTTCGTTGGAAGTGATCGCACAGTTGTTCTACGCTGTATTTATTTAATTCTTCTGTGTTATACAAATGAGATTCATGGAACTCATTCCAGGTTTCCTCGCGCTCAACAAAAAGTAACCTGCTTGCGGTGGTTATATATTGGATTAGTGCTTTATCCAGATCGTCAGTGTTTCCATTTATGTCGAATGAATCATTTATATCGGTTTCGGTCGAAACTTCACCATGTAGCTTAAGCATTTCCATGTCCAAAGCGTCCATTTTAATAAAATTCAATAAAAAATAGTCAAATAAAATTTGTCTCCTGCTTTAGGACGCATCTAACCGCCGAAATTTACAATATCACCTTATTTATTTCTTTCCATATTAGATGTGCAGTGTTGTATTTTACCGGCAAATAATTTCCGCTAGAGTTTTAAATATATACATAACTGCCGACATTACAAATATTACACTAAAAGCAAGATTTGATAAATAAGGTGTACAAATTTAAAAATTAACCATTTTAATTAATAAAAATTAATTAATTGACAAAATTCGTCTGATTTATTCAATATGTTGTTTTGGAATACACCCTTAGGTAGAATTATTACTGTCTACTTGATTTTGAAAAGTCGAGTGACAGTTGAATTAAGGGGATTTTAACTAAAAATTCACAAGCATACGGTCAAATAACAGAAATAATAATTTCAAATAAACAATTCTAACAATTAATAAAAAACCCGTAAGTAAAAATAATTGCAAAAAGATTGTGGTCCAACCGTATTAACCGGGCTGGTAGTGGCATTTCACTCCGGTACGCTATCCCACTACTGTCTACCACGGGAACTCTTGGCTGCTGGTTTTCACCCCTGGCCCGGTTCATCCCTCCTTAGCCAACCTGAATGCCAAGGACTCCTCCATGGCACCCATATTGATGGCAAGCTTAGTGCGGACGTTCCGTCAACATGAACTGGTACACCACACAGAACTCCCGGCTTCAGGCCATTCCACAACCCGACCTCACAGAAGCGTGATTACAGAAGATGCCAACCTTCCAGTCATTATAACGGCACTTGTATTGCCTATATAAATTGAATGAATGCTGAAACGTGCGGCACGCACAGTAGGTGGCGCTCTGGAAAGCGATTACATTTCCGAGCATAGTGAAGACTAAAGTTTTTATACATTTACATTTCAATTTACACTAAAAATGTAAAGCATTTTATTCACAAAATATATTTAAGTCAAATGATTTATGTATTTATGAAGTCAAATGATTTATGATTTCATACGTTGCATTATTCACTGAAAATGCTTTGCGACATCTATTGTTAAGTTTTTCTAACAAAGAAGCTTTGCAGTGTTGCCAGTTTTATTTTTTACCCTTTTTACCTTCGTAGGTAGTCTTTTAAACGCTACTGAATTATATTGCTCAAAGTTCCGTAGTTCAATTCCCAGCCTAGTTTATATTAAAATTCAATAAGTCTTTTTTAAAATTAATTAAGTTATTAATATATTTTTTTAATTAAAAAATATATATCTACATAGTAATCTAAAAATAAAGTTATTTGGTCACAACGCATAAAAAGAACCTGAGTACAAATCCTGAAGCGATATGATAATATAATATATTTCTAATTTATTTATTAATTTTATTTCTTAAAATTATATGGAAATAATATAACATTATTGAACTTTTAAAGAAACCTATTTATTTATCACTAACAGTAACAACTCACTAGCGTGGCAGCGATAAGCTACTTCATACTCACGCGCTCTGCATACTTAGTGGCTAGGTAAATACAAGTAAGTAGGCAAAAAATATAATTTCGACTGGAAGGTTGGCATCTTCTGTAATCACGCTTCTGTGAGGTCGGATTGTGGAATGACCTGAAGCCGGGAGTTCTGTGTGGTGGACCAGTTCATGTTGACGGAACGTCCGCACTAAGCTTGCCATCAATATGGGTGCCATGGAGGAGTCCTTGGCATTCAGGTTGGCTAAGGAGGGATGAACCGGGCCAGGGGTGAAAACCAGCAGCCAAGAGTTCCCGTGGTAGACAGTAGTGGGATAGCGTACCGGAGTGAAATGCCACTACCAGCCCGGTTAATACGGTTGGACCACATTCTTTTTGCAATTATTTTTCTAGGTTTACTTTATATGTGACAATGACGGAATTGAGTTTCGGATAATAATCGGAAATTAAAAATAAAAAAAGAAATAAAAATGGAAGAGTATATTTTTTTACTATTTTCAATTGAGACCAATCGATAAGATTATAACTAAAAAATTTTAAGAAAGTATATACTTAACCGATCTAAATAATTAGAGAATGGTTGAAATCTACTTGAATATATTGACTAATTTGAATTGAGAAAATAAATGGAATATTGCAATAAGGGATTAAAACTAAATTGTTTTGAGAAGGATTTCCGTCAGGCATATTTTTTAAGGATGGGATCGCAAATCCACGAACTAAAATCAGTATTGACATTCTATATTGATAGCAAATAAAAGATATGTAAGAAAGCTTTGATCTAAAATTCTTATAATGAGGTCTACAGCTTCCATTACAAACAATTGCGTACTCGGATATTAATGACATATTTATAACAAAGTGTGTGTGAGTGTAAGATTTTACTATTTTATCGATCGTGGCTCAACTTGTGAAATCGTATAATTAATTACGATCGACCTAAAGTCAAAAATTAACATGATACCCATCTGCAGCACTACTTGTTTCTCGTTGTTTCTTATTTCGATGTATTTTCTTCGTTAAATTCCATACGTAATTAACAGCTAATTCTAGAATAAAGCTAAACGCACTCAGTAGTAATCCGAAACCGAAAATGCCCAAAGAATAGCGACATTCAGTGATGCCGATAGAAACAAAACCACCCATGCCACCCTCACATTTCGGTTTCTGCGGAAACCATTTCAGCTCTTCGCGGTTCATCAAGCCCACTTCACGTTGCCAACGCAATCTATACAAAGTTCAAAAGAAGAAGAAGGCAAATATTAAATTTGAACTAAACGTTATGCACCTACTGTCTACGAAAGAGTTCCTTGTATGGGAAATTCTTTCGGGTTGGTACCGCTATCATCGGTAGCTGAAATGGCTCCAGCTCTTTGAGTCCACACTTTTCTGGCTCGCTAAAGGTGTTGCTTATGATCTGATAGCCGGCTTGTAATTCGACTTGGTAAGCAAAAAGGCCGGTGCGCATTTTTTCCATGCCGATTGAGGGACGCATAAAAATATTTTCACCTTTCGGTGCAATTTTTTTGTGGTACAAGTGATTTGTAATGGGATCGGTGGACTCCTACAACCGTATAATTATTTGAAACAAAATGATTTGAACAATTAAATCACTCATACTTACATTGAAGTATATTTTATTGTAGACCGTATCTTGTACGCCAACCTCCAACGGGGACTGCGTTAAATCACTCAAAGTTTGTATGGCTTCCGAAGGACTTTGCAGTAACGCCACTATATTCGCCGAAAATGACGTGTATAAGAAAAGTGTCGATACAAATGTCGTGAAAATGATAACACGAGCCGAGCGATTGAGTAGGTTGGCATAAAAACCCTGCTGACATATGGCACCCCAAACGAAAACCACACAATCCAATATATCGATCTCGTGCAAATGTGGGGAGTATACCAGCTCAACCATAAATATACCAATGGTGAAGATCATCAACAGTAGTATGGCGATCCAGACATCGCTGGCAAAGGGCATGGCGAAAATGTTTGCTACGGCCGATAGTGGTGGTTGGCGAAACATTATACCCGCGCGTATGCGATATGTTTCAGCTACAAAATCCACAATGGCGATTCGATCTAGACGCATGAAAATGGCCATTTGTCCAAAGTCCAGTTCGTAACGTTGAAAACGTCCCATCAGTCCATCGAACGAGCCATTTGGTTGATGCCAGCCATAGTTGTCCACTTGATGCGTATTAAAGCTTTTAGAAAATAAAAGAATAGAAATATAAAATCTTTACATAATAAAATAGAACACTTTTTCGGCGAAATCCAGTGTATGCGCGGTGGATGATGAGACGCTGGAACATTACTTTGCGAATGCCCAGCGTTCAGCCGGCTTCCAATGTTTTAACTTAAAAGTCATTGGGTAGGTCGGGGGTAAAAATTATGCTTTTTACCAAATCCACTGAGTTGATGGACCGAATGAAACCGAACATTTTATACTCTTGCAACTTGTAACGATCAAAGCAAGGAAAATACATTGAAGTGTTGGCAAAACTTCAGATTAAAAAAATGTTGCGAAACAATCGAACGTACATTATTCGACGAAATCGTAGATGGATTACAATCAAATTTTGTATATTATTATTGTAAGTTATATTATAGGTCACAGACTCACTTAGCTTAGTTACAATACTTCGCGTCAAATAAAATTGTATTTCCACCATCTCACTCAACTGAAGAAGCTAAATTTAATACAGTTGATATAAAAGCGTCAAATAGAGAATCGCAATTCATTATTTTATTTTATTTAAAATCTTTTTTTTTATACTCTCGCAACTTGTTGCTACAGAGTATAAGAGTTTTGTTTACCTAACGGTTGTTTGTATCACCTAAAACTAATCGAGTTAGATATAGGGTTATATATATATAAATAATCAGGATGAAGAGACGAGTTGAAATCCGGGGTCAATATATGTAGTATTCGGGAGTTGGGGTACATCGTAGACTAAATTCCCATACTTCCGGCAATAAACTATAGTATATCCAATATTAAAGGTTCAGTTAAATTTGCTAAGATATCTTACATATTGGCTGATATATATGATATAAGGTCAAGTTTGAAAATCTTATATGAAGTATCTAAGATATAGGTGTCGTATTGACCCGATTTTATATATTTTTGGCATTCTGGCATTGGCATTCATTAAGGTACTTCACATACCATCACCAGCATATATGGAGTAAAATCAACCGGAAACTTGAAAATTCTGGAATTAGTTATATGAGGATTAGGACAAGTTTTCACACAATTTTACATATATTTAGACAATTTTTTTTACAAAAATTCAATATAATACGAAAAATATATCCCCTTCATTTTATTAAGATAGCTCACATATTGCCCGATAAATGCGGTATGAAGTAAACCGGAAGTTCGAAAATAGTTAAAAAAGCTAAATGGGGCTAAGGGAAGTATTAAACCGATTCAATCAGTTTTTGACATATAGCTCGCATCGTTAAACTTAACACGGGGCGGAGTCACGCACACTTAAAATTTTTTTTTCAACCATAGATGCCCCTCCCCAGTTCAATTCGTTGTACTGAATAACAGCCATATCGGAGATTAGTTATGGCACTTTATACGTTTTCGATTAATGAAGTTTTGTGGGCGTGGCAGTGGTCCGATTACGCCCATCTTCAATACAAAAGTTCTTATGGTACCAAGAAACTTGTGTACCAAGTTTCATAGAGATAATTTTTACCCAAGTTATAGCATCAACGGACGGACGGACAGACCCGGATTTCAACTCGTCTTGTCATCTGATTATTTATATTTATATACACACCTATATCCATCTCGATTAATTTTGGGTGATACATCCAACCTATAGGTGAACAAACGGATAGGATTTCATCAGCAATAATCAAATCTAGCTTGTCCCAGTTTACTACGGAATGGTTCCGTCCTAACAATTTCTAAACGTAGAGAAAAACTCAACTTCTCGAGTATAACGTCTACCTTACCTATTAATTGGAGGAATTGTAAGCACTTACCGCAAATTCAATTTGTTCGCCAACTCCAGGGTGAGCCTATTATTTACTTTGGAAATAGTATCGATATGCCGCAGAGACAAATCCTCGATATTTGTAAACATATCGGGAAAGGCGATCACAAGTCCCGTATTAAAAGTGATACCTTCCAAATTTTGACGATAAGAAATGGCCGAACCGAATTTACTTAGCGCCTGCAACATATCCTCTGCTTCCCGCAATTCTCGACCACCCACCGAGGTACGACGTAAGGGCTTGTCTGCGGCTATCTTATACACATCCACCAATGTGAAAAATTGTGTGCCTGCCTGCTGCAACATAACGCGCACCTCACCATCCGGCGGCAGAAATATGTTCTCATCGTCGAGCAGTGAAATATGTGCCGGCTCATCGGTGAAAAGCAACCAAAAGCGATTTGTGGTGAAATAGTTGTGCTCGGCCGCAGCGGCCCAGCGTAGCACGTTGAGCGCACAGGCGCTGGCGAAATGCAACAGCAGTATACCTGATTTATAGGTGAGCGCTGACAGCTGCAGACGCAATGGACGACGCGTGATATTATCGCTGCGAAATGTGTGCGGTGGACCGTATGTGGCGCGACTCATTGCAGGTGCGACGCTTGTTGAATCTACTGCTGAGGTGTCGGTCGTGTTGGAAGGTTCGACTTTAGTTTGCGCTTGCACTGGGCTGCGAGTGTTTTCGTTGTCGTCATAGTCTTGGCCGTTGAATACGCGTGTAGAAAAGCCATGGGCGATAAATTGGCGCAGTAGCGATTTCAATTTATGATGGTCTTCCTTGGTGACTGCAATGAGAGGAGCATTGAAGGGCGCAGTTGTTGAAAATATTGGTCATTTATTTTTATATTTTTTTTGCCGCCAAGTTTATAGCCTCTACTATTGGTTTATGGGAAGGATTACTGTGCTTCTCTATTTTGCATTCCGCTCTAATTTCGTAACATATTACTTCCTTACCTACATCCTGCGGACATACAACCAACATTATGTTGTGTACTCCATGCCAACGAAAATATTCCATGAAAATTTGCGCATCGTAAACTCCTCTAGTTGGCTCTTCCACTGTTGAATTGCCTAGGTGCTCGGCGCTTGCCAACCGAAATATGCAGCAAATTAGTAGTAAGAAGTGTGATCTCATGGCTGGTACTCTTTTTTTAAACCTTAATTTTTCCTCCTTTATCAAAACTGTGTTCAGCTGCATGCTACGGTTGTGCCTTAAGTTGCTGCCAAGTTGAGTGTTCGATTCATTTTATAGGACTGGCTATTTATTTATGCATATATATTACAGTTTGTACTGTTATGTGAGTTATTTAATTTTTTTTCTTGGTGTTTCGGTTTGCAATCATAAAATAATGAAAAAATTGATGTGTTGAGTTGGATTAAATTGCTGCAATTTGATGGAAAATTGCAATTGGTCTTAAATTTATAATGAGCGTAGCAAAAATAACGGCTTTTTAAAGTGCCGATGTTCTGTAAATTAAGCAGTTTATTGTTCTTTCATATCAGAAATATTATAGACGATGAATAGGGGTAGTAAATCACGTTAAGTAATTAAAGCCAAGGAAGTAATAACCCTTCCGTATTTTCCTTTTCAAGAAAAATTATAAATATTGAAATTGCATTAAGATTTAAGAAGTTTTCAGTTCGTGTGGGTAATAGAAATTATGAATTCAGGGATTTTGGGTTAAAATACCACTATATGAGATCAACAAAGTAAAGTCACAAATTGTAAAAAATTTGCGGCAGACAAGTTTTTGAAATATTAAACAGCCTCCGACAAAGCCCAGAGAGATATCAAAGTGACCAAACCTACATTTCATTCCTCCCGGGCCCGTAGTCTTTTGAGCTGCCCGGTACTCTGCAATAATCACCCACAACCCAGGAACCCCACAACAACAAATGCTGCTGACACTAAAAAAGTTGCGTAACAAGTGTCGAAGCGACCGTTCGTAAGTGGTTTGCTAAATTCCGAGCAGGATATATAAGCACCAAAGCGATGAGCCAAGTCGACGTTGGGAAGTGACTGTTACTGAGATGGCTAGCATTCTCAAGATATGAAAAGAACGTGTTGTACATATCATTCAAAAATATTACGTGAAAGTTATGTTCAAAGTGAGTGCTTCACGAGCTCACAATCAACCGATTCACCATGTCAAAAACGGTGGCAAACTTACATGGATTGGGCTTCAAATTAATATTTCATTTACCGTATTCTCCGGATATAGCTCAGCAAGATTTCTCAGCCCCCAGATCTGAAGAAAATGATCAGGGGAAAGAAATCGCCGAGACTGCGGTCTATATAAAAATAACATCTTTTGCTTACTACGAAAATTTGATCGAAATTGGTTATGTGGTTATGCTTCCGGTCCCCAACTTCCTTCCAATCTAAAGTGGTTGAAAAAAGAATTTCTCTGGACGTTCTCCGATACTAATAGTCGATAGCTTTAGATCAGTATTCTTTTTTGCTTTGGATAACCCCAAGATACTCAAGATATTACCAACTTTATACCCCGTGTATAAGGCCATCCAAAAGTTTTCATTGTTATACAAAGTCCATTTGACTCAAGTTATTGAATTTTCATAGTACTTAACGGTAATTGAAAAGTATGAAATGTTTCGACACTTACTGTAAATCAAAGCTAAATCTACTGCTAAACCCCGCAAAATACACAGACTGCAAAATAAATCACGCAAAGTTTTCGCCGTTTTGGCAACTGCAACATGCAATTTTCCACTGTCAGAAACTGCACGCCAGCGATAACAATAACATTCGAACACTTGCTATACTAAGTACGTCAAAATATTTTCTTGAAATCTTGTTTTTTTTCCACTACTTTTTTTCGAGTGCCTTTTCTACACAGTTTTCGATCGGTGAAGCTTTGGCTGCCATGGATGGCAGTGGCAACAACAGCGTAGAATTCTTTATTTTCACAACAGCGTAGCACGCACATGTTGCATCGTTGGATGGGAGAAAGGGACCTGAAAAAGTAGTAAACTGAAAAATTGCAGTTCTTTCTATTGGCAAGCTGTTAGTTGGCACATTTAATTGACAGCATGACTTCTCGCTCTCAACTGTAAGTAAATAATGGGAATATAATTAAGAACTGGTTGAGTCTAATTCAATATGAAGGGTGAAAAAATTGTTGCCAGTGCGCTAAATACTTCCGAAAGGGAGGTACAGTTATAAGTTGTTTACGAGCGCTGGAAAATTGTTTGACAGAAAGCTTCGAAAAAGTTTAATGCTTAAATAAAATCCTGGATCATGGATACTTTTTAAGATTGCGTAATGTCAGATTTTATAATATTTATATATAAGTAAGGGTTTCTTATAGTCATCAGTCGTTGAAATGTGTAAAAATAGAATATCGGGTTTCCAGAGTTTTTAGAAAGCCCTTCAGCATGCCATCAGAGTTTATTTGTTTGGTACAAAATAATCTGAAAGTTACCTTCCCGAACTTTGGACTGGGTAAAATATGGGCTTAAGTTTGCCACCATTTTTTTTTTAAATAAATTTTGACTCAATTAATATTAGTTTCTGGTAACTTAGTCCAAAAAATGAGCAAACTGTTGGGGTTGTAGCGATTAGCCTTTGGTGTGGTAGATGAATGGATTTAAGGTAGAATGCAATCAGTAACTCGCTGCTTTCAATAATTATCCCTAGTACGTCGGAGTTAAGTATGTGTATAAAATAGGTTAAACCTGCAGAATATCAGGAATGAGAGAGGTTTACGCCACTTTCGATAGGCAATTCAGCTGTTAGTAATTACATCGATAGTCTAAGTTAAAGAGATACAAGATATTCTACTAAGTGAATGCCTAATATTTCGGGGGTCTAGCCCTATTGAGATCAGCAAGTATTATATTAATTCATTCACTTTGTGCATATGAAATTTGTTGAGTTGGCAATGAGTTAAATATTTCTCTGTGGAAAAGTATGTGGTTCCAAAAGTAATGACGCTGTCTATATCTTTTTATTTTATGTTATGTGGTATTATATAATATACGTTTAAAATATTTTTATTTTAGAAATCTCTTCAGCCTCACTTAAAATTTTTTTTATGTTATTCTGAAGATTTGTATGTTTTCAATTTATTTTTTCAATTCTCTATCAAATCACACATTTGCCTTGCTTTCAATTTCGTTTAGTTGACGCAGACTTCTTTCCAGTACTTACCGTCATATTCATAAAATGCTTGCCACAAATTTAATATTCCAAAATATGTCACTGCAGCGCATAAAAATATTTATTTTTCATTCTTGGCGGAGCAAAAATATGTTCAAATTTCTTCATCATATACGAATACTTATATTGTAGGTATGTATGTATGTATATAACAGACCTTTTGCTGTGAATGCGCGATTCCGTAGAGGCACACTGATTGCCATATGTCGCGCTTTCAATGTGGTGCACACATATATAAATTTATAGTAATAACATCCCTACAAGAAACTGCTGATGGTTTCACCAATACACTAACATTTATTATGTCAGTACTGACTTTCAATTTACCCGTCAATTGACCTTCACTGTTATTGTTAAAAAGACACACTTACGATTTATATTGCTTACTATAGCTTTACATATGTAAGAATGAAATAGCTGCATCCTTTGGTACCGTCACCACTGAAAGTCAAATAAACAGTAAAATGATTGTCAATGTTTACGATTTTTCAAAAAGCAAATTTTGTATACGTCGAAAAAAGACTGCGCATATTTCCATAGGAGTTTTGAGAAGTTGTGAAATATCTATGCAGCTGTTATTCCGTGCGATAAACCAAAAGTGTTGCGTGCTCCTGTGCAATAACACTTTTTATGTTAAAAAAAATAACGATGGGGTTATCAAATATAATATACGTAAGTAATTATTAAGTTTCAAATAACATTATATTTTTAGTTAATTTTCATTCCTTTTTAGGCACTTTTAAATTCCGAAATATCCATGAACTGGAGAAACACATTCAGCAGAGCTTTTGAGAGGAGCAAGCATGGAATTAAGTTAAAATTTCTTTTCATAATTTATTATTTAATTTTATTTTTGTTGTACTCCTTTTTCTATTTATGTATATTATTACAACTAATTTTAATTAAAGGTTTTGAAGTTATTAAAGAAATCAAATTTTTTTATGTACTGCGCAAAAGACAATTTCACTTGTGATAGCTTTCCAGTCATAACTGACAATTTTCAGCTTTGATGGATTTATGATCAGCAATTACTCAGGAAAAGGCATGAAAGTGAGCAGTATGGATATAAAGCGAATTAATTCCGAATATTCAAGTGTTAAAGAGAGATGCAAAATCACAGACATGCGTTTGTCAGTTTTTGCTCAAAGCTCTTAAGAAAGCTCTTTGTTCAGCGCGCTGACAATATTTTTTTAGCTGTGACTGTTATATTACCGGTCAGATGACTGTCACTGTTCTTGTAGGGTATATACTATATACAAAGTACTTTTGAAAATACATTCGTATGTAAATATGTACTGAAAGATATGTGTAGGTTGTCGAATTATTTGTTTCATGGGAAAAAGTAAAAAATTTCAATTCCATTTTTGTCGCGTGCCATTTCACAAGCGAATGCCATTTTTCTTGTGACATTACTTACCGTCTACGTGGTTGTTTTTCACAACAAAAAATAAGTTATATAAGATTGGGTCACAAGCAGAGCAGTATGATAGGCGGTAGGTTTAAATAAGTTGATAGATATAAATTGAGAAATAGTGATATTTTAATTAAAATTTTATTTCATAAGAAACTTTTCATTAATAAAAAATAACAAAAATTGTAGTAAGAAAGAGCCATGTTCTTCTGGGGCTGAAAATTATAACTCGAACTCGAACGGTAAATCGTTGGAAATCATCGGTATTCGTGGAATCAGTATGTCTTCGCCTTTGAATTTACCACCGATGATTGTGGCTTCAATTAAATTCGGTGACAATTTAATTGTTAATCTGGTTCCGTTGCATAACTTAGATGCGTTAAAATTGCGAATGAGCCTTATGGGTGACCCAATTTTCAATTTTAGTGTGTGCGGCGGCATTCCAGGTGGCTCTAATGAGTTTGAAAATTCAACTGGATAATTAACAACTTGTTCTTCGTCCATTACCGTGTCATTTGTGTCAACACAAATTTGGGATATAAAACAATAGAATATCATCATAGCAAATAAAAACTGTATTTGACAGTTCAATAAGAGTGCTCCGATCATCACCAAACCTTACAGGATTACTCGTCAGGTCAATGTAAAGATTTCCTGACAGTTTCATTAAAATCGGTCTAGCCGTTTCGGAGTCTACCCGGAACATACACACACACTTTAATTTTTATATATATAGATAGATAGATGGGAGATAGACATATTAGGAGTAAAATCAAACGGAATTTTAAAAATCTTACTCTTTGATTTACATATCTCAAAGAGTGATCGATATTTTCGGTAATAAATCAACCATATGCTCTGAGGTCTACATATGCGGTATCTCGGGGTTTGAAAAGTTGTGGTCCGATTTTAATTATTTTTGAATGAGAGTGGTATATCACATGAGGGCACTATTTGGAAAGTTGTGTTTTACATATACTGTAAAGTGAAAGAATCAGGAAAAACTTGTTTTGTATGACAAGAAGGCGTGGTTATGGCTCTATTTTTGAACTTTAACATGAGAATGCTAAAATATTTGCATACACTCAATTTTGTTGAAATTGGTTCAAATTACAGCAGATCACTTATTTTTATTTTCAGTAAATTATTAGTGCTAGAGAGTTGTTACGAGAACTGAGCTCGCATTATATAAAATTTAATTCAAATTCTCTAAAAATACAATAAATCGTTAGCCTTAAAGCATTCCAGTCGAAATGTTTTTGCTGCCTAAAATATTTTACAATAAAACAGAAAATTTAAGACTGAGTCATTCAACTTTAAATGCGATTTACACATAAGTCTGCTTTAAGCATTTGCCCAACGAAAGCATTTTTACCGCTTATGTACAACGAACTGACAAATAAAATGCGAAATGTAATTTCCACCGCATTAAACGAATATTATATTATACCATAAAACTCATATGCCAGGCGACAGTAAGAGAGTATATGTATGTACTACAGGCAGACCCATATTCCAGCTTATACAAATATGGATATTAGGTTAGCCCTCTAGAATTTTAAAATTAAAAAAAGGTATAAAAAGGATACAGAATATATAAGTGAAATACAATTTTTTAATGAAAATAAAGTATAGAAAGAATCTGAGTAAACTAACATTTTTCAATTTTAGTAAATTATTTGCGTTAAATTAATATAAATTTGCTACTTTTCTTATATTTTACATACTTAAAATCAGAATTGGCTTTAAAAATTAAAGGCTAAGCTTTTAAAAAGTAACTAGAAAATATTTATTAGATTATACAGAAGGCATTTACCGCTAGACTGGTCCACATTTTATTCTATCATTTTGTGTTGAAGTCACTGGGACTCAACTAGTAAGAAGAAAAATAGATTACGCCGAAGTTTATATCGATAAGATAATTTTATTTACCTATTAAGGGTGCGATGCCATATATTACCTCGATTGGTCAACATTAATTTTATTCGATATTTTGATACTTTCTGACAGAAATAAAGTGCCTGTTTAAAAGGTCAGGATTTGAAGGAGTGCGGTCTCCGAGGGAAGACCGATGAGCAGTTAAATTATAAAAGTAAAACATAATTTTGAGAAACTTTGGACTTATTTTTCAACGTAGTGGTCTTTTAGAGCGATACACTCGATCCAGCCATGTTATATAATCCATCTGAAAAATAAGTTTACTGCAGGTCTTCAAAGTAGGTCTCTGTGGTGACGATAACCTTCTTATTTGACTTGAACATCTGTGAGGCGATTCAAGCCCAAAAATTTGGCAGAGTAGATTTTTGTCCCCATTTTAACCTTCGTTTTGTGAATCTCCGAAAACGGAGGATGCCTTTGTGTGAAGTCTACTGTTTCAACAGTTTCTTAGGAGTGTACAAGTGAACCAATGTCTCGATAGAAAATACGAAACAATGTAGAAATACCTTCAAATTACGCTTAATTACTGTCCAACACTGCTGTGAAGTGGTTTCATGGTTGTACTTATAGTTCGGAGTCTACGAATCAACGAACGATAAATATGAGATAGCCGACCGAGGTAGTTCGTCAACAGCCGATGTGACGACGGTAAAAAGTCAGCTTTGGTGAGGAAGGGAAAGTGACGGCTACACACATGCGTTTTTGAGTTTTCTTTGCGATTTTTCTTCCAAGTGAAAAAACACAAAACTACGAGTCCGATTTGGAAGAAATTACAGTAGGCGTCTATACAAATGTAGGGAAAAAGTACACGGCAGTAAATTTCTCGGCTATTGGTAATCGGACTGCTCTCGCAAAGTTGGCTAACCAGTCACCTTTAGATTCGTTTAAGATTAATTCTATGGAAGAAAATAAAAATTGATTTGTCTAAACGTATCATATCAGGTATTAAGACCAGTTGCGTTCACCATTGAGGCTCAGACAGTTTGCATTTCAAATTTGAAAATTTGCCACAATCCCTAATGTTTGCATGTTTTATATATTTTTATTTTTAGTGCATAGATACCTAAAGCTCTCTTAAAATACCTGCTCGTAAAAAATTCCGTACGCTTGGGGCATCAAACAATTTTTATAGCTTTCTATATCTCTTGAATACTCCAAAGACGCTTTAAAGATAACTATTGAGCGGAGAACACTTTCTTACAAGCAGCGTTTTCACTCATACTTATCTGATAGCTTCGGCATTTGCATCTCCTGCGTCTCCTTGCGTACTTCTAATGGTCTGGTAAAGCGGCGAAATGCCATAAATCATAAAGTAAATCTTATGGCAATATTTATGTCGCCGCCTCCTTACCCCACTCTGACCAGGCCAATCGAAGACAACTGCTCTTGTTGTTGCTATTGTGGCCTCGGCGTCTTTAACAAACAATATTATGTATAATGAAGTCGTTTCACAGTTCGTTGCACCGTTTACCACTACAGACGCACTGACGATGTGAGTCGAGTAGCAAGCGCCAAGGCGTCCGTGGCACGAGTATTTATAATACATATGTACCGCAGTTGTTGAAGGCGTATTGGGGGATTTAGACACTGCTAGCAAGGCGGTGCTGATTTGTTGCAAATAAATAGGCCGAGCGTGTTCGACTCGATATGGCGCTTAAGTCACGTATAGCACACTTTTCATCCAGTATTAATGTCGCATTATATTCATGTACTCTACACATACACATATCTACTTATGTACATATATATAAGTAGTACATATATAACAGTCGCTTGTGCCAGTCCATACATCTGTGTTATCGGGCCAAACTGTCAAAGCGAATGTGTGACTTTTGCTAGTTGTGTGTCAGTGCATTTTTATTGTTTTCTAGATATTTTCGGCAAATAATGTTATTGGCCAAAAGTTATGAATCATATTGATGTTGATTTACTCAATTATATTTATAAGAAAATTTAAAAAATGTGAAATATTTTTAATATTTTTTTTCTAACAAAAATTTAAGTATATTTTACTCAAGCTTTAATTATTCTAAGGATAAATATTTAACAAAGACTTTGTGAAATTTTCAAAGAAAAATATTCAAAACTCAGCCATTACGACGCCATTTCCGGCATTGGTTATGAAAAAAGATGCCTTCTGCCGTCAACGCGACTCCTTACAGGATCATCAAAAGAAAAAAGAAACAAGTAAGGAAGATCTAAGTTTAGGTGTAACCGAACATTTTATATTCTCGCAACTTGCAAAAAACAAAGCCCCGAAAAGCTCTTTTCGAATTTCAATAACATATCTGACAGGTTGACTGATATTTTCGGTAAAAATTAGCAGTAAAAAGTGGCGACCACATATACGGATAGAGTATTATTGGTCCGACTTGGACAATTTTTGGTCATAAGGTGGCACACCTCAAAGGTATCAAAGTCTTAGCTAAATACATTATTTGGTTCTTGATTTCTATACTGTAAAGTAAAAAAATCTGATGGAACTTAAAATAGTGTTATATGGGAAGTAGGCGTGGTTTTGTTCAGATTTCGCCCATTTTCGCACCGTTATATAGGAATGGATGGATGGTTCGGTAGGTCCCGAGATATGGGTTTTCCTCTAAATTAGGGCGGTGCTGCGCCCATCGTCAAAATTTGACATCGGTTCGTAAAAGCTTTCTCGAACCCTCTCGGAAGTAAAATTTAGTGTATCTGGCATATTTAGTTATTGATTAATTGTGCTTTTAGTAGTTTTAACAGAATTGTTATATAGGGAGTGGGCGGGGTTATTACCGGATTTCATTAATTTCTACAGCGTCGATAGTTCAAGACCTTCTAAATAATATATCGAAGACCTGTGCAAAATTTCATTAAGATCGGCGAGAAAATTTCACAACCGACTTGAAAACAAAGTTTCGAGGAAACGTGTTTAAAGTTTTAGCGACTATACCTCGAGCGCCCATTTTTTTAAGGCTGTAACTCCAAAACTGTTACTCGAATAAACTTGACAATTTAGGACAAAATTTTTAAGATATTATAAATTGAAAAAAGAAAAGAAAAAAAGTTTTAAAGCAAAAATAAGTTAAGTAGAGTAAAATTTTAGGATCTTAAGCTCATATATCGAAATAGTTGTATATATATTAGAGCGTGTCGAGTTGTAGTAAAGACAGTATACCGAAAAAGATCTTAATAGTTTCTTAAACAAAGTAGTTCAGAATGATCCGTAGACCATTTGAGCATATGCGATGTTATTGTAGAAAAAACGTTAACTTCAGTTGCGGCGAAGCTATAATACCGGGCGATTTTTCTATCTATTATCTATTCGCTATAGTTGCGTTTTACTTTCAGATATTCAAATATTCAATGCCGCATTAATAAAAGTCTCACATTGTATTTCTATAAACATAACTCCCATGGATGTTGAAACAACAATCCAAAATTATACCGGTATTATAATCTTCTTACAGTTACCTAATTAAGCAACTTGGTCTGTTAAAACAGAATATTGACTTTACCTCGAAAATGACGAGACTCTAGAATATTTTCTGTATATTTGTTCAGAATAGATAAATAATGTTTCATTGTTGTTTAGAGCTATTACTACGATTCACTATCTGCCTCCATTAAATGTTAACATACTAGAAGTCGAGAGATCTCTTAGTGGTCAAAAAGTGTAGTTGCAAAGTCTAATTGCACTAGATGAATGGGAATAAATAAGTAAATGGTAAATATATTTTCTCTTGTACGAGTATGTGCAGAATATATACTTTTATAAGAGACACAATATTTAAACACGAAGATAATAGCTTGCATTTACCTTCTTGCCAACTAGCAAAGATATATAGAGGTAAGACGTGTGCGTTGGTGCAAATATTGAGAAAAGTTTGTTCGAAAACTTCCAGTGCAAACTGCAGAAGAATGCGTATGCATTTCGATACTTTCAACAATAAGAGATTTATTTTTGTTGCAAGTACTTTAAAGTTTACCATTTTTCACAATTTCACTAACGACACGTACACAATGGCATTCTTACGCAAATATTACAGTTTTTGTACTTCCATTTCTAATACCATTCAAGAGTGTTAAGTAAGTTTGTGAAAATTTTATGCGGCAGAATTCTGAATTAGTTTTATATATTATACATATTGTAAAACTTACATTATTTAATAAATTTTGGTGAAAAACCATTTTAAAACAGTTGGCAAGCCTATATAAATATTTTTATCGATAAGTAATCTTATTCAACTTATTTAATGTTATGTTTAATTTATATAATACATTTTAGGAATTACAATTTTTAAAAATGTGGTATCTATTCAACTTTCTTTGCTTTAAAATTTTCAAATCTTTCTTAAAAATTTTGGTCAACGGTAAGGTTAGTTTAAAAAGCCTGCAGTTTAATACCTATTTGTACTGTGTGATCTACGAGTATCTTTTACAGTTTTATTGAAATTTGCGAGCAGATGGCCACTTTCTTTAATTTTTTGTTTGACCTCCCTCAAATTATAGCTTTCTTAACAAGATTTTTAATGGGTGCAATTCTTATTTAGCACACATATTGTCGCCTGATATTTCATTTAAATTGCTATTCTTAAAAACTTGAAGAGTGTGACAACTTCATAACTTATTTTCTTTTAAAAATTTGTTTAAATTTGTAGCTATTTTGACCACCTCAATTTATCTGGCAAATTTTTTCTATTTTAGTCGATTTTATTTAAGCTTCTCAAACAAGTGGCAACCTTTTATTTCCTTTTTCACTCGATGCTAAGACGAATAAACAAAATATGTTTTTCTTATCTTTGCAGTTTTAAGCGCACTTTACATACGATGAGCGTGACGAAATTTTGTTGCGTAACAAAATCTCGTTGCTGCCGATTTTGCTCTTAAAAAATTTAATAATTTTTGCCTACATATAAAAATATTTATGAAGAATTTTAATTTCGTCCAAATATGAAAGGTATAAGGTCTTCCGCGTAGCTAAAGATTTAGTAGAATCACGTTGCAAACTGAAATATTTGTGTATTTCTCACCATGTGCCTTACACACATTCGTTTCTTCTCACACGCCACGCGCTAGAACGTGCGTGGTTTATGCGAACATGCCTGCCAACTCAAATATTTACTGAAGGATTTCAAGGCAACTTCAGCACATTTTGTTTCTGGCGCTTTTCAGCAGCGTTTGAAATTATGTCGGAATGCTACGTGCATTTGGCGGCAATGATCGATAACTTTTTCGTAAACCTGTTTCTACTGATTTTTGTACACAAAAGTAGAAATTGCAGTTGTTTTTGGAAAATACCGTGTTATGAGAAGGCGTTCTTTATATGCAAAATATATTTGGAGGCGGGAAGTTAGTGCTGCTAGGGAATATTTTGGTTATTTGGTTTAAAATTTTTAATCAAATTTATCTCGTCTCCAACTATGCTGGTGATTATAAAGGTATATTTATTTCAACGATTTTATTTTCTTCAAATTGTATTTTGTTTTTCAAAATGGTTCAAAAGCGTCAAATAACCGAGCTTATACATGTTATGTACGTGCTTAATCTCCTTGTGGCTTTTGTGCCGTTCTACCTATGAAATGCAAATACATATATAAATCTGCTAGTATATTTGACGATATAAATAGTTATGGTTGCCACAATATTTGATACGCTTTTTGCATTTTATTTGTTATCTTTTTTCATCAACTGTCTACCTATTATTTTGTAATTCAATATTTATTTATTAAATTGTATTTCATGCTAAAAGCAGTGTCCTTTAAATATTTATTCTATTCTAAATTTTGTTTAATTACTTTTTATAGGGTGTCTCGAAAAGAACATGATGAAAATTATAATAAGGCCGCGCTTATACCGTAAAGATAATATGATATGTACATTAGGGTGTCCATCTTAATTTGTTTGAATTATGTAGGAAAATTGGAAACTGTGTATGGTGTAGGTAGGATTACGATAAACCAGATCGAAAATTGTCAATACTTGCTTACTACTTTTTTTGCACAGGTCCATTTCTCTTAAAGAAGCTGCTTATTTGTCGGAACCGCCAATGTCGGGTCATTAAAGCTGCCATACAAACTGAACGATTGGAATCGAGCGCTTGTGGGTAAAGCTTTTTCATTTATGAAGGGTATTATAGTTTCGGTGCAGCCGAAGTTAACGTTTTTTTTTGCTTTAATAGTTTGTCAAGAGTTTACACAATTTGTTTGATATTGCCCACGCCGATGCGCTTCAATTAACGAAAAAAAAATTCATGTAAGTTTGTTTTGCAACAACGACAGGAACCAGGTCACTTAGGTGGAGTGGACAGAAAAGGAACTCCTGAGAATTATTGAGCAAGAGAAACGGCGATCTAATCGCAGAGTCAACCCACACAATATCAGCATATGATCCTATTCAAAAAGACTGATTTGATTAGAACGCAGACATAGCATCCTTGCAAGCCCTCGCAGCCAAAAACAAAATAGAACAAAACTTCATTACACCAAAATTATTAGTGGAGGTAGACAGGTGTTACATAATTAGATGCACGAATATCAAAAGAAGGTCTTCTGGTTTTTATATGAAAAAAAAACGAACGATTGACAGCTGCGTTAAGATTACAAATTCTTCGTTGTGATACTAAAGAATCAAACACAAGTCGTATAATACTTTTTGAACAGAAACTTGATAGAGAATTGCTAATTTTTGCCTGACGCCTTCACATGTAAGAGTTAATATCAAAAAGCATTTTTTTCGCTTTTTCAAAAGTTCCGAAATAATGGGAAGAGGTTGACTAAGATGTCTTACCACGATTTGTGCTTTTTTAAGTCAATGAAGACTTATAAAAAAATCGAAACAAACATCTCGAAAGTTGCTTTACAGAAATTAAGCCACCATGAAACCAACCACCAAAAACATCTACGAAGTCATATCAAAAGTAAAGCGTTGTTCACTCGGTTTCAAATTGATGACAGTATATATCGTATAACTTGGGACACCCTGATTTACATATATTCTAAAATTATGATTGTGTATCTTTATATTAAATTATCGCAACATATTGCACAGAGCATATAAGGTCAAGTAAAAATATATCCATGATTTTTGCATAAAATTGATTTTAGCATAGTTAGAATGCTCTGATTTAGGTCAAATGTGTACTGTTCGATAACTTGTTGTTACAGTCGATTTTCACAAGCTGCTCTTGAGGCAAATTTTTCACCAGCAAAATTAAACCCCACAGACAGGAACAGGTGGTTAACACTTGGTGCCAGGTCCGAAATATAAGGTGAATGCATTGAACCTCCCAACGAATTTTCTGGATCTTCTGTCGCCTCACTATTAAGACAGCCGTTTCTATCTAAATGAGGCGGATACGAATTTTTACCCTCCAAAAGTCGGCCAATATTTGGACAATGTCTTATTCCGCTATAAAAACAAAATTAATACTTTAAGAAAATTTTTCGCTATTTAGAGAAGCATAAAAATAATCGACTTTTAAGGAACACGCTTAAAAGTGTACTGTCATACCACGTTTTCTTTGACCTCTTTTTTTAAGCTTTAATTTTCGACTCCGAATATATTACTTTTTCACGGTAATCATCGAAATTGATGTTATGACGCTTAGAGTCGATGGTAATAAGTATTTTAATGATTATAAATATACTGTTACGTCCTGATACTATTAATTTTAGCTTTCGTAAATGGTTGTGGAGGAAAATATGTCAGAAGTAGTAAATACTATAGTTCAGCGGTTCTCAAATTGTCACACCCTTTATATCTTTGATATTCTCTAACAGCAATTATGAATTTTGAATAAATTATAACGGCAAAAAATGCTGGATTATTTACTATATTTTTAACATTAAATAAATATTTTGCATATATTTGCAGTAATGCCGCCCGTTTAAAAAAACATTGTAGTGTGCACATTCCGTATGTTTGTGTGGGTATAAATGCCGTCAATTCACATGTCACAAGCAATATTTTAAATTGCATACAACTAATTCGCCTATCTCAATATATGAAGTATGCATAATCAATTTCTATTTATCGTTATCTGTGTTCATGTGAAATTAATTAAATAGGAATGCATTGTGTATTGTACTCGTAATTTATTCAAATTGTCAATTAATTTGCATACCGCGCATAAGTTGTTCTCAATTATTCATAAAATATATAAAAGAATATTAGAGGATAAAAAACAACAATTGAATGCTAAAAACCTTCAAAATAAATAGACAAATATTAGCGGTTTATTGGCTAACACCTAATAAAATTCATGTGGGAGACAAAATTGGGTGTGATTAAACAATTAACGAAAGTGTTAAAGAGCCGCGGGCATGAGCAAATTACATAATTCATTGTTGTAAATGGATTTGCAGATTGATTTGATTGTTTGTTTTTATTTAATAGGCTCCGAAATTATCTAGTTGACGTATTTGAATTTTTCTACCCCGTTGGGAAGTTACACTCTCTCCGGTGAACAAAGGCTAAATTATATTTAAAAAAATTCCTTACATAGCGTGCGCTGCGAATACTATTGATTATAGTAAAAAACAAGTAAGGAAGGGCTAAGTTCGGATGTAACCGAACATTTTATACTCTCGCAAAGTCAAATGGTATACTCGTTTGAGATTTCTTTGTGGATTGACTGATATTTTCGGTAGAAGGTCAACTATAGGCACTGGGGTCCACATATTTAGTACTTAGGGGTTTGAACAGTTTTGGTTCGATTTAGACAATTTTTGGCCGCAAGGTGGCATACTTTAATTGCATTATTCACGCAAAGTTTTACCCCGATATAATCATTGTTACCTGATTTGCATAGTGGAAAATGAAAGAATCAGATGGAATTGAAAATGGTGTTACATGGGAAGTAAGCGTGGTTGTAGTCCGATTTCGCCCATTTTCGCACTATGACATACAAACATGAAAAGAACGTTATGCACCGAATTTGGTTGAAATCGGTTGAGCAGATCTCAAGATATGGGTTTTCACCTAAAAGTGGGCTGTGCCACGCCCACTGACTAATTTTGAACGCGGTTCCTATAAAGCCAATTTATACCATCTCAGAGATAAAATTTAATGTCTCTGGCGTGTTTAGTGCTTGATTTATCGCGCTTTTAGTAGTTTTTAACAGTACCGTTATATGGGGAGTGGGCGGAGTTGCCACCCGATTTCAACTATTTTCACACCGTCAATAGAAGTGCTAAAAACATTAGCTTCTAGTGAATTTTGTTATTATAGCATTAGCGGTTTAGGAGATATGCACATTAAACCTATTAGAGGCGGGACCACGCCCATTTTTAAAAAAAAAGTTCTAACTGCAGATGCCCCTCCCTAATGTGATCCTGTGTACCAAATAACAGTCTTGTATCTTATTGCGGAGCTTAGTTATGGCAAGTTATTTGTTTTTGATTAATGGCGTTTTGTGGGCGTGGCAGTGGTCCGATTACGCCCATCTGCAATACCAACTGTCTCACGGTACCAAGAAACATGTCTACTAAGTTTCATAAAGATATCTCAATTTTTACTCAAGTTAGAGCTTGCACGGACGGACGGACGGACAGACAGTCACCCGGATTTCAACTCGTCTCTTCATCCTGATCATTTATATATATATAACCCTATATCTAACTCAATTAGTTTTAGGTGATACAAACAACCGTTAGGTGAACAAAACTATTATACTCTGTAGCAACAGGTTGCGAGAGTGTAATAATGTACTAGGACTTTGCAGAACATACAATTATCTACAAACCAGTAGGGCAGGGGTACGTTCGGGTGTAACCGAACACCTTATACTATTAACTCAATTTATATGTATGTGATATAATATAAACTCAATCAAAGGTGCTACATTTAGTATATGGGGTCTATGGGAAAAAAGTCAACAAAAGGATTGGAAGTCCCAATTTCATTCTGCACTAAAGAAAATCATTTTTGATGGGAGTTGGGGTAATTCCTAGACCAATTTCAAATATTTTAAATAAACTGTATTATATAAGAGTATAATATCTTATTAAATTTTGCTAAAATATCTTACATATTGATCGATATACTCGTACATATAAGGTATAAAGCCAACCGGGAGTTTGAAATTCTTGTATCATTTTTATACATTTTCTTATAAATATATTATATAAGGTATATGGGCGCTAGGGAATATTTTGACTTATTTCACCCAGTTTGGGTATTACGACATACCAGAAATAGATGCTTTTAATTTTATTAAGAAACCTCACAGTTTGACTAATATATAAGGTGTAAAATCAAGCGGATATTTGAAAATCTGTATATTAGGTATATGTGGACTAGAAGAAGTATTGCCTTTATTTCATCGAATTTAGGCAAAAGGTTATGAAAAAAGAGATTCTTTCTGAGGTTATTTAAGATTTTTTAGTATTTACCCATAGATGCGGTATAAAGTACTGTATTATATAGTATTATTTTATGAGGGCTAAGGGAAGTAATTGCTCGATTTTACCCATTTTTAGCACAAGAGGATGCTGTTATCACAAAAATATTTACCCCGAATTTCAATATATCTCACTGACTGACCGATATGTTCTTGACGGCACTATTTGAACAAAGTTTTAACTTCGCTAATAACTTCATTGATGTTTGATTTGTGTACTGTAAAGTGAAAAAAATATGGAATTTTAGAGTTTGTTATATGGGAAGTAGGCGTGATCGATATCGTCCATTTCTATAGTCAATTAGTAATAATTGAATAACTTCACACACCAAATTTGGTTCAAATTCGTCAAGTAGTTTCTGCGATATAGGATTTCACCTAGAAGCGGGCGGTACTTCGCACATTGTCCAATTTTGACATCGGCTAATATAACGCCCCCTTGTGCCACACCGGATGTGCAATTTAATACCTTTGATGTATTTAGTTATTGATTTAAGGCATATTTACTTTTAAAAATTTTTCTAACCAAAGATGCCCCTCGCTAATAGAATTCGTTTTACAAAATAACAGTCTTGTAATGTATTAACTATTAATTGCGTATTGTGGGCGTGACAAAGAAAATGTGTACTAAGTTTCATCAAGATAAGTTTCAACTCGTCTCGTCATCCTGATCTTTTCTATATCTATCTCAATTAGTTTTAGGTGATACAAGCAACCGTTAAGTGAACCAAACTATTATATTCTATTGCAACATGTGGCAAAAGTGTTAAAATGTTGCATAAGTATTCAAAATTCACTATTCGAAGAAACCAAATGGATTTCAATCAATATACTTAAAGTCACAGATTTACTTAATTTCATTAATATATGTTGCTTCGTGTCCGAAATATTTATTTTTAAATCAACCCAAATAACTCAAACGAGATTTAAGATAAAATTTAACAGAAGTTAAACTTAATATATTGGTTAAACCAAGGTCTAAACCAAGTCGATTCATATTCAACACTAAACTACATTATTTTTAAGGAATCTACTAAATTTTATTGAAATATCACATACGCATTTTTGGATATAAGCTATATCTATTATACGTTATCTTAAATTTGTTAAGACATCTTACTTATTGATGGATGTTCATACATAAAAGTACAATAAATTCAACCGAAAGTTTTAATTTAGGTGCAGGAACAAAAATGTAATACTCTATAGTAACATGTTGCTATATTTGATTTATTTATTACTAACATAGGTATTTGAGTAGCACGAAGAATTCAGTGAAGGTTGTGAAGTCATCGAAAACTTGCCTCATGTCAGTCGTCCATCCACTTTTGCTAATGACGATTACACCGAAAAAGAAAAATACACAGTGCTTGGAATCGTTGTGTTGGCATCAGAGAGATAGCAGGGGATCTAAAAATCTATTACTGAATAACTCAATCCATTTTGGTTAATGTTGTGGGTATGACGCGAAAAGGGCTAAATCTGTGCCAAAAAAAAAATGTCCGAAACGGAAAAAACCAAAATTCATTAAAGGCGTTGACGGCCTTGTCAGCCGAGGCTTAATAAAAGAATATGAAAAATTGTATTATTCGTTAGTATACTACTATAAAGTATTGGCTCAGGAGCCTATTTTGAAGGCAAATAATAAAGATGTTCATTAATTCATGTATAGATCGAAGATAGGTGTATTTGCCCTCCTGATGGTATGGATAGGTTAAAATATCCGACTGCACGTGTGCTACTTGCCAAAAATATGAACCGCTTGCCCGAATGGAATGAACAAATGCTTTGTGTACCTACAATGCCAAGGTCACTCATACGCACCGATGGTCACTGCTTGCTACATACTGTATGTGTATACATACAACCATTGTAAACATGTTAATTTCGCTGCGATATTGCTTCTATGCAAACAGCCTGAGTTAATTGACATATATGTGCGTGTATGCCGTTATAAATTACGCTTGATTGTGGCGGACACAAGTGGATTTGTTTTGAAACCGACAACCGGACAGATAATCCATCAATTTTCATATCAAATGAGAATTGCTATAATATGCCCGATATGTAGGTAGAGGCCTATATGTCACACTAATTATACTTGTATGCGAGCGTGTACAATTGGCAGATAATAAATGTGTTGAATCATTGGTCGAATTAACAGTTAATTAAAACATGACGGCAGCGCTGTTGAGAATTTCTGCAATTAGGTCAACCGATTCGAACAATTCAGAATGGTTTCTGGTTTGGTTTGTAGGGACTGCGGGAAATGCGATAAACGGCATTAATGGTTGACAACTTTAATGAGTTGATTGTGGCATTAATTATTCTAATTTGCGCAATTGATTGTCAAATTTAAAAATAAAATCCGATTTATTATAATGAATATCAAGTATTTAACGAAACACTGCATTTTATGCAATATTTAATGCAATTACTTTTTGTGGCAGTTGTTGTTTTCCTTTTTTAGTTTTTTATGTTCTTCATATTTTCAATTTTTATTTTTTTGAATTTTTTTATTTAATTTATTTTTGTTTTTATATATACTTTTTTTTGTTAGCCTTGATGAATTCATTAAGAGCACCGGCACCCAATTGGCGCACAATAATGAATTCAGTAAAAATATTTACAAATATTTCCATTGTTGCACGATTGTTTGTTTGTTGTTTGCCTTTGCTATGCAAATATTTGTCATTCAGTTGAATGCTTGGCTGCTGCTAAAGCGGTTTGGCGCAGGGCTTGCTAACATATTAGTTAGTAGTTACAATGCCACAAAGTCACTTCATTGTTGGCATTTTCACGTAAATTTGTATGTGTTTACTCATACACAAGCGCAAGCAGATGAGCAATTCAATGAACACAAATTTAAGGTAAACAGTAAATGTATTTGATGGTGTGTTTACCGTTGAACTTTTTTATCATTTATCTATTAACTCTATGATTACTGCAATTTTACAGTTTAGAAGTTTACACAAGTTTAAAGCATTAACTGAAATTTTGATACAACTTTATAATAATTGTTGAAACATGAGTTTTCATCTAAGGACTGTTTTGCGTATATATAGGCAGACAGTTGGATATACGAACATTGCTAATGCGGACTAAAATAATGAACATATATGTATATTTTTTTTAGCGTCTCTGACATTTCTTTCTTCTTTTTATCATGAGTGGGCCTGGTTATTAACTGATTATATTTATTTTTATATTGTATCAAGCAATTCTAGAAAAGATATTTTTCATTAATTTTGAGATTTTTTAAAAAATGCTAAAATAACCTTTTTAGTGGGCTGAGTTTTAGACCAACGAAGGTCTCCCTCCACTAAGTTTTTCTCTCTCAAATTAAATTTTTAGTTTAAATCTTGGTCTAACTATTTTCTTGATTAATGACGTTATGTGGGTGTGACAGTGGCAAAACGAAATTCCTCAGAGTGTTAGGTAATAAGTGTACCAATGTGCACAGACGGACGGAAATGTATCCAGAAATCCATACGTCTTCTCATTCCGATCACTTTGATTTTTAAAACCCTCTATCTATCTCGATTAGTTAGTTAGGATCAATCGTTCTATGTACAAAACTATTGTACTCCGTGCGAGAGTATAAAAAGGGAAAATTATTTAAAATCGAGTATACTGCTTTATGGAACATCTGAAGTGCTACAGAGTATAAGACCTGAAGTTTTCAACATATGCAAACTCGGTTCGATAAGACTAATAAGTTTTCAAGAAACGTGAGAGAATTGAATAGAAGTTCATGTTATCGAGATTTCTCATTAGCCATATTAAAACAAAGGTTTCGGTGCAATTTGGAAACTAGTTTCAATGCTGAGATAAAAAGTGGGAAGAAACATTTAAATAAACTTAGATTGCCCGAAGATAATACGACCTTAATCTGAGCTAATTGTATCTTTAATAAAAAACTGTCATTTTAATTTTTGACATACAGACATATTGATATCAGAAAAAAAGTTTCTTTCAATTACTATAAAATATCTCTGTAGGATATAGCTGTAGGAACTGGGGTCCACATATTCAATATATTGGCGCTTGAATAGTTTTAGTCCGATTTGGACACTTTCGGGTAATGTGGCGCACCTCCAAGGCACTATTCGTGCAAAATTTTATCCTGATACATACATTGGAGCTTCATTTGGATTCTGGAAAGTAAAAGAATTAGATGAGATTTAAAATTGTGTTATATGGGAAGTAGGCATGGATGTAGTCCGATTTCGCCCATTTTTGCACTGAAATATAAGAATGTCAAGATAATATACCAAATTACGATAGCGGTCAAGCATTTCTTGATATATGGGTATTCACCAAAAGCTGGGCGGTATATGAAGAAGAATCCGAAGCGAATTATGTGGAATAACAATATCTTGAAAGATTTGACGTTATTTTAAAAGTTGCAGAAAAGATGTGGATTAGGACAAACTTCTTTAGCCAGCTATTGCGTCAGTGAACTCTGGTACAATTATTGCGTAAGTATACAAAGCATTAAGATAATATCTGTAGCCACGTCTCTGAGTGGTATGCATATCCGGATCATTTTAGAAAAGTTATAAAAAATATCATTAATAAATTTGCTCGAAACATTATGAATCTGAGGAACGAATTTTAACGGAAGTCCTTCTAGTCTCCATAAGCGAAGGGAACTATAAGTATTGTACATTTAATCTATGTTAATCTATGTCTGCGTTATCAACGACACTTTCATATATCAAATTTTTAAAACTATATCCCCCTGCAACAGAAATTCAATCTTCAGTGAGCTGTCAAAATTTCATAGTTATTGTAAAAATAGTATTCACCTTACCACCACGAGTAATGTAATTTTCTTTAAGACACACTCCAAACAAAGTAATGAACTGAAACTTTGTATTCCTTATCAACTGTCCGTCAAGATAACGAAGTACGCGGTTTTATTTTGTAGTCTAAATATTTTCACCCCACCGTGGTGAGCTTGTTTGTAAAGAAAATTTATTAATAATGTTAACTGCTAGTAACTGAAAAACAGCCAAACATTCGTGATCATTAACAGTATAAATTAAATATTATCAAAGTAGATACGTCACTTCTCATAGTAATATATCAACATTGAGCTTTGGGAACCATAAAGTTCGCTATCTTACGGTTAATCCGGAGGTTAAAACGAAAAATCGACAACGGCAAATAAATACTTATCTATGGACAGCTTAATTACTTAGCTGTTGGCACATAATAATAATGTTTCATAGGTGCACCTGCACCTAGCATTAGCTCCACCTACTTGTGAAGTAAAGTATACACGAAGAAATCTCAAGAAATTCCTCGGTAAATACTTCCTTGAAAATACCACTGGCATATTAAACTAATTTGTACATGGAAGGATGGAAGGCTTAATTGATTTCGGTAATGCTGTTTTCTGGTCTTAAAGTTTATGTTAGTAGGAGTCAGGCCAGGCAACCAAAGAAAAAAAAAATTCTGTGTTCAAGAAGTTCCCAATATTATTCAATGCTGTGCTTCTTCCGGCAATAAAGTGTGACAATAAATTTTTGATATTTATTACTGTAGGATCCTAATTTGTAGATTTATTACGCGCCGTTATCAAAATTTAAAAGTTAGAAGTGGATGCATGAAACACTCGAATACATTGCTGTTGGTAGCTTAGAATTTCGAAAATATTTATTAAAGCCCTGCACTTATTGCCTTGGAAGGTCTTTTTAATAACGCCAATTTCGTGAGCTTTAGCTCTAAAGTGGTATATTTTCGATGATCAGTTCTTCCACACCTAATAGACCGCTTGTGTACAATTCGTCCAACGGTAAGTCCTTTACCACCGATATGAAATCGTCAACGGCGCAGGCATATGAGTAACCATTCATGAGGTTCTCTTTATCCCAGCTAACCCACTTGATACGATTACCCACGTCTTTGCAAATCACATAGTCTTTTTTGATTTCCTCCAGTGTCACATGCGGGTTATTGACACCTATTAAAACAATGCCGTTGCGTGTCTTACGATCGATGACAACGCGGAAATAGATTTTAGGCACAGGTATCAGACCATTATTGTTCTCATCAAAAGCTAGGTACAATTCGCGTTGTATGCCATTTACGTCTGGCAGCGTGGAAACACCCCAAATGCCGGTATAGCAGTCCAAATCCAACGCCTTATCGCTTGCATATCGACGCACACTGTCCTCCACACGTTCCCAATTGCGGCCGTTGAACATCTGCCACTGCGGCGCCGCATTCACGAAGTAGAACGTCGCTTTTTGGGACGCCCCAAAAATAAAGTCCACCTTGGCGGCCATGTGACCGCGCGCCAAATACACATCGAGAGTGTCATTGAAAAATTGCGATGCATCCATGCCGAGTATTCTGCTGATAGTTCGATTTTGTTGTACCTTCGTGTAGAGATTATTCACATTTTTGCCAGCATAAAAGTCGCCGGTAATGAAGCTTGGACGTGAGACGCCATGCTGATAGCCAGCACTGGAGGGATTTAGGTTGTGGTGAACATAACGGGTTACCTCGTTCACTTCATCGTGGCAAATATCCATGATTTGTAGAAAACCCGTGGGAAGTTCGAAGCCAACTTCCAGGAGATCTGTGCCGCCATTACAGGGGCGTCCGGTGCGACGTGCCGTATACGCTGGCCAATTGGTACAGCTAAAATTGGAGAATGGATAAATCAGGCCATCGACGAGGAAGTACTGATTTTGCAGACACTGTGCTGTGACTTTGGTGCTATTGCTAAACGGTGCTATAAATGACTTGTTGCAGTACATATCGATGTAGGCGCCGTTAGATAATTCGACTATGCCTGCAGGGTTCGGCACTAGCCATTCAAGTTGATTGTGTGGCGTGAAAATCGGTGCTGGATCATTGAGATCGCCATTCAGATCGAATGCACAGTCACCGCGCACCACGACGCCAGCACTAATCTCTGGTGGTGGTGTTGTGCTGCTGAACGGTCCGTCCGTGGTTACGTCGGTAGGTCCATCAGTTACGTTTATGAATGGAGGTGTGAAATATGTAGCAGCCGTGGACGATGTTCGATATGGTGTGCGGGGTCCATCATCCTTAGTATTTAGAATTAAACTTTTCACTGCAGGCTCTTTTGAATATAATATGCCTGCCTCTACAGCGGCTAACAAGCAAACTAGCGATAACGTAAGCTGCACTGCTTTTCCACCCGAATACATTTCGAAGTTCGCGTAAGACTATTAATGTCTTAAGAGGTATTTGGTATTTAAATAATTATAGACCATCGGAGTTTGACGCGGAATCTTATCAAATTAAGGCCATAAATATGCCTTCGTAACTGATAAGCTAAGGCGGTTAGTTTTGTTGAATTTTAATCAAATTAATTATTACTTCATTGAGATTTCATTACTATCGACTAGAGGTATAAAATTTAATTGCACTTGATAATTTGTTATAGAAAATTCAATTACTGGAAATTTGTGATTTTGGCTGGCAGCGCATTAAGTGGGAAGAAATATATTCGATTACTTTTGTATACAAATTCTTAGTAAGAGATTAATCATTGATTAGCGTTAACTTTAAATACCTTTAGATTTCTATGTTCACATTCAGATTGGGAAACATGCTTCAGGGGTTACCGCTCCTTTAATGAAATGAAGAGAGGTCTTCAATTCTGATATTTTTGTTTCCGGTAGAAATTCGCTACTAACGAATATACCATATATGACACTGCGTAATATTAAGTGCTACAAAACACGTTTCTTATAACTTTTTTCGAAAATAGGGCTTCAACATATTTCATATTTAGATACGTTTATAGTTCTATGGACTAACCAGCTTTATAAAAGGAGCTACAGGGTGATATTAAGGAATGTAAAATTTATTTAGTTTTCGACACATCCTATAGAATGGCCAAATTTTCAATTGGAATAAAGAACTGTAGTTTAGTGCTGAAAATGCGTAAAATCGGACGGTAAGTTACTAATTTTCATTATTACAGTTAATTGTCAATTTCGATGAAAATTGTCTCTAATATAGTTGAATTTATTGCCAAAATAGATAATCTACGTTCAGAGTCTAGCTCTCTTATTTCTATTTTAATATATTGAAAACCAAAACCTTTTATCTCATTTATTACTTGGAAAATAAACAAGATTGGTTTTACCTTTATAATAATAAATTAATTGCAATAGAAAGTAATTTTTTTGGTCGATGATAATATTATTGTACTTAAGCAGGAAATTTGGAAGTAGGTATAATAATAAATAATGAATTGAAGCGATGTTGACTGCTTGTTTTGTTTTAGGAACAGCCTTAATTTCTTTTAATGTAAGAATCTTCTACTATAATATTATAATATATTTAATTCACGATTAGTAGAATATGCAATAAAACGATTTGAGTAAGTACATAAAAGACTAGATGTACGAAAAATATATATTTGTATTACTTGAATGGCAGCCTTCAGAAACTTATAGAACATATAGATCAGATCAAATTTTTTTCGAAACCCGCACTAAAAAGAAGGTATCTAGTAGTGTTATAGTAGCGAAGTAAAGTTATTGTAAATAGTGAAATTTTTGTTCGCAAATCTAAGACTAAAGCTAATCTTTCACAGCAATGAACAACCGAAAAAAACCTCAATACGTAGAGAACAGTGGCGGTCTTATCTGTGTTTGTAGGCAGAAACTTTCTGCTATCTTTAGGTGTTTCATCTACCGATAGCTTCTTGTTGTTCTATGGTAAATATAAATGTTATATTTATCCGCTATTTTATTTGCTATAAATGATTTATTGAGAGGACCGGTAGCAGCACACGTGCTCCCTTATCTCTAAAGTACAAATGAATAGAAATGGTATCTGAGTCATGTACGTGAATATCTCAATTTAAAGAAGCTATAAACAAATTAAAGATTTTCAATAAGTCATTCAATAGACATTTTATCAGCACATTTAAACTTTGACAAAAACTAATTCAATAGAAGACATAGCAGAGAAGAATTGGTGAGATTGTGTATAAGCGAGAGCTTATGATTTTTAGGTGAATGATGAAAGTTGGTGGAATAATTACCTGATTGAATTTACATCATTTATACAAGGTGCGTTCCAAAGTAAACAGTACTTAAAAAAAAGACAGAACAAATGGTTTTATCGGCAAAATCAATTAATTTTATTCAAAATAGTCTCCTTCTGCTTTAATACAGCTTTTTGCATGGTCCAAAAGCATGTCGAACGAGTGTTTTAGCTCGTTGCCCGGTATGGCCGCCAGTATGCCGGTGCAAGCCTTTTGAATGGCCTCCACGTCTGCATAATGCTTTTCTTTCATCGGCAAACGCATTTTTCTGAAAAGGTAGAAGTCGCACGGTCATATCAGGTGAATACGGGGAGTGGTTGATTGTTAAAATGTGATTTTTGGTCAAATAAGCGGCACCAAAGGGTCGACCGATGAGACGGCGCATTATCGTGCAACAAACGCCAACTTCCATCTTCGCGATATTCGGGCCGAACACGTCGAATACGGCGCACCAAACGCTTCAAAACTACAAGGTAGAATACCGCATTAACGTTTTGGCCGGGTGGAGCAAATTCTTTGTGGACAATACCCTTGGAATCATAAAAACAAATCAGCATTGTCTTCACTTTTGACTTCTCCAGGCGCGATTTTTTGGGGTTCGGCTCATTTCTCATTTATGTTCTCACGACCACTTTGAAAACGTTGAAACCACTCGTGCACTCTGCTACGGGATAGTCAATCATCGCCATAAACTTGTTTCATCAATTGAAAGGTTTCGGTAAAAGTTTTACCAATTTTAAAACAAAATTTAATGTTGGCTCTTTGTTCGAAGCCCGCAATAACTTCCCTTCCCATAGATGAAATGTCATGAAATTTTTACTGGAAGTCGATAAAGGATAGTAGATTATAACGCACTAATCGACATATAGATGGCGCCACTAGAGTTTACTTTGTTACTTTTTTACTGTTTACTTTGGAACGCACCTTGTAAGTCTGTAGATATTTAGGTATATATATTAGTATAACTGTTTGTATTTCACATTGTTGTTGGTGAAGCTTGAATTCGAAAATCTAAAAAAACTAAGAAAAAGCGTTAGTTTCAGTTGCATTAAAGAAAAAATATTTTTCAAATATAAAGAAGTTTCCATACAGAACTTGATATTGATCGTTCAGTTTGTATGACAGCTCTATGCTATAGTGGTCTGATAAACGACGGTGCCGAGAAACGTTCAGCTCCTTGGGTAGAAAAGGATGTGTGCAAAATTTCAGATTGCGTATATACCGCCAGGCTAACATGGCTAAAATGACTCAACTCGTAAGGCTGGTCATATACATATATATATATATATATATATATTTAATATGCTCTCCGACGTTTCCTTCTGGGTGTTACAAACTTCGTGGCACACTTAATATACCCTGTTCAAGGTATAATAACAAAAAATATTACCTTTTATTATGGCGTGCCAGTCAGGATATCGCTGATTTACAAATTGGCCATTTTCTATTTTCTCTTTTTTCATATATTTTTTTTGCATTCCTTTTACCGCTATTACCAATTGTGGCTCGCTGAGAATGCATACTTTTAGGTGTTTAAGCTTTTGCTGCTGTTTTTGTACTCAAGCAGACGTTTTTTTTATTGTTTTTACAGTGGCTTATGTTGTCTATTGTTATTTTACAAATGTCTTTCGAAAGACAGCTTGATAAACTGCCACCAGACGAGACCTCATGCGCTGGTCGCTTAATAATGGCGCAAAAAATGCCAAGCTTCTCTTCTTCTTGTTGGCTTAGCACTAACAAATGAAACAACGACAACAACATCACCCGCCAAAGCTACATATTCCGACAGCAGTTTAAATCCGTTGCACTGCAGTTGATTTCGTTTTATTTCGCTTCCTTTTTCTCTGATGATATGTCGGTCAGCTATAAAGTAGCATATTTTTTGGCGGACAAAATCGAGTGTTTTTCTGAAGGATTTTGTAGCTAATTTTTGAATGGGTACGTAGTATTTTAGAATTTTATGTATGTATATATGTATAAATGTGCATGTTCGTCGCAAGGAAGATAAAAGTATAAGCCAATTTGAGGAGTCCTTGATATGAACTTCCGAAAATAAAGACATTAATATCGCACTTTACTTACTCCAAACAGAAAGGTAGTAACATGCACATTTCTTAATACAAGTATATACGCACAAAAACAACCGTGAAAACACTACACAGCAGTGTTTGGGTTCTTACATCGTTGCTTGAGTGCTGACGGAACGTGGATCCAATGGTACACACCAGAGACAAGAAACAGTTCAAACAGTGGAGTTCACCCTCCCGGACCTGATCCAAAGAAAAGAAAGACTGTTCTATTATCAGGAAAGGGGATACGTTTTTTGAGATTCACAAGGGTTGATCTACATTGACTACTTGAAGAAGGGCAAAATCGTTGCAGATCTGCGGTAAGACGAATTAGTTGCTCGACATCCGCCTAGGTCTCCCGATTTGGAGTCCGGTACAATTTCTTTCCCATTTTCAAAAGGTCATTTAGCTTTAGCCCTGAATCAAGTAGACTTCGAAAGTCCCATGGGAATATTGCACAAAAAACTGTTTGGAACCATTTAAATAAGGCTAGATAGAAAAATAAGCTCGATAACAAATTAATCTAAAACCTCATGGATCCGATTTCCATCACTTACGGCAACGTCAAGCGAAAACGCTCGTGGTCCAATCGCGGTGAACCGGGGCAAACGATGCCCAAACCAAGGTTGACGGTTAGAGAGGTATTGTTATGCGTTTCGTGGGATTACCAATCATGTGCTATGAACTGCTCCCCAGCCAAACTCTTAATTCGTATCTGCACTTTCAACAATTGCACCGCCGGAAGGAAACAATCGTCCAGAAGCGGTTAGCCTTGGCCAATAGAAGATTAATTGTGCTCCACCAAGACAAAATCAGTCCACATACATCCTTAGAAGCTAATTGAGCTCGGTTGGAAGATTCCTACGCATCCCCCTCTTAGTCCGGACTTGGTACCAAGTGATTATTTTGCTGGGAAAAAATTCACTTATAGAGTAGCTTATGAAAATCGACTGCCCAGGATTTTTATGAATAAGAACTAGACCGAGTGTGGTCCGAATTAAATACTGAATTGTGTTGTTTGTGTATAGTAAAGATACAAAACTCAGTCACTCGACTCACTTAACATTGTGATCCATCGGCAGCAAATATATAAATATTATATTTTACAATACATAGTCAAAAGTGCTAGGAATGTTCGTTCAAAGGAGAATCTCAACATCTTACAGCATGCATCCTTTTTGAGACTTTAACCGACCTAACGTAGAGTCTGAAATTAGAGCTATTATAAAGCGGTGTGTTTAATTATTTGGAAGTGGGAAGACACGGTTCGCTGGTAAGGTAACAAAATATATCACTGGGATAGTGTGACTTCTAGAGCGTTGTTAAGGTTAGTTGGTTTCATGTAGCTGGCATTGCTTAGTAAAATGCAAATTAAATTCCTACGAATCGACAACCCATTTACCAGAGAGCGTCAAGGAGTATATCACAAATGCAAAGATACGCTGTGGCCACCGTTTATTAACTATAAAAACAATGTAAACAATTTGCACCGACTGTAATTTGTGATTCATTAACATTTCCTCTTAAAACCACTTAGTCATTAGAACTCACTTAAATTGATCTATAATCAGATATTTCAATTGCTTAATTATAATGAATTCAAAACATATTAGGTAATTATATTTCGTTCGTAATTTGTAAAAAATTATTAACTGGCAAGTTTTAAAATTTTCAAATTCCCAATCATCACATTTGCCGAAATAGCTTTCGTCTGTACCGTTGGAATGTAAGTTCGCGCGTTTGTGCGGCTTTCGTGCGCTAATTGAATCATCTACGCTTTGTGCGTCCTTGCCACAGACGCAGAAGCAATGATTGAAGATAATGTGCTAATTACAAATATGATATTCCTCCAGGAAGAGATGCCGAGAAACACAACAACCACAATAACAAAACACTATAATGAATATAATCAAGTGCGGCAAGAAGTAGAATATGAAGAGTTCCGTAAAATACTTGCAACAATGCAGCTTTGTTGCGGAGCATAAACTACCATTCATGTCACCAAGTCATCACCGCTTGGAAAGTTATTCATTTACTTCGACTGGTTAAGAAAATCGGTTTCTGCTAGCAGCAAACCTAAAATTAAATTATCACTACTAATAAGGGATGAATATTTATAAAAGCTTCCCTGCTTTGCATACCAAACATCAACTCACCAACCCACACCCGCTTGAACACTACACCCTGTGGCAACCCTAGAATGCGCCAAAGCTAATTACGCACGCACACAATGCATAAATACTTGTATATCAACGGCTTTCTCTTGATTTGCGTTAAAATTTAATTTTGTTTTTGTCTGCTGTCTGGCATAAATCTTGCTTCGGTTTACAGCAAAAGTTGTCTGTCTGCTACAGTGTATTTCGCTACTTGACTAGTCGACTGTGACAGCCGTTTCTTCATATTCGAATTCCTCCGTCTGCCAAGGAAACTAATTTTTTTCAACCAATTTCTAGATGTGAGTAGTTTGCTTTAGCTCCGCTTAAGTGCTCACCTCGTTGATGTGCGGAATGCGTTAGAAATTTTGGCGCGTAAATTAAAATTGTGGAAAATACGAGGAAAATTTTATGGCATCTAATCCTAGATGTGTACTTAGTTTTAGCGCTATTTTAACTGCAAATTATTACACCAACACTTAAGTGAACTCATTTAAGCAGTAAAATAACGAATAGCACGTATAGCGAGGTACCTAGGAAGAAAAATATAGCGTTGTTAAGTTTTCGATATTTTATTGACATAGGATATTCTCGCAGTTAGTCTTTGGAAATGTCATCTTGTATGTATTACTTAATCTTTATGCTTAGTCTTTCAGAAGCCTAAGAGATGCTCAAAGGGTTCTTTCATTCAAAATTAGTTTTCTAGCTAATCTAATTTTTAAGAAACCATTATCCCAATATTATTCAACGTTAATTACCCACGCGGTAGTAACTTAATTTTATTTAATTTTTACAGTGGAAATTGTCTGTAGCCTCTTCCTTCTTGAATAGCCACTTTTGCGGAAAAAAATTCAGGTGATTTCATTACTTCAAGTGTAAAAGGGAATTATTTGGTAGTGGAATTATTTGATACTGGTTGTGTTATAGATTTGTAAAGGGTTCCTTTTGATAAATAAGTTTCTTTCGTTTTAGGAATTATGGTAACAAAAGAAAACAGTAAAAGTGTGGACGCTGGTCGAGTACAGCTAATGAAATCATCAGTTTCCTGAAGTATATAAGTATTCATCGGAAAGTTCAGCTTTATTATTGTAGATACCGCTTTTTCGCGAAAGTTATTAAAATTGTCAGTAAGGTTTAAGTAATCTCAGAAAAATAACTTCATCAGCAGATATTTTTATACCATTTAATATACACCTCCCTGTAGGTTTCTGAAAAGACTTTTGTGAAATAAAATTGCTGAATTAGTTAAGGTGACACTTTAGAAAAATGCAATAATTTCTCATAAAAATTTAAACCAATTTTAATATCTAAACAATATTGCTAAATTGCAATCATCACTTGAAGAAAGTTTTAACAGCTAATTATAGACGTAAACTCATTAAAATTTTAAAAATGAATTGAAGTTAATAGTGAACTATTGAGACCATTCCAAAATGCGAATGGAAAACCCATAACACATCCAAACTCATATCATTCTTTTTGTTATTTTTATCTTTGTAAAAATTTAAGCATAAATATCTATAAATATGTATATCTATTTACTTAAATATCTGATACTGATATTGGCGTACTGGGACATGGTTTGGATTCTTGTTTTGAGCAACTTCAAAAGGCTTTGCCCAGTATCGCTTACCTCTCGACAATCGATGAAAACTTTTCGAATGTATTTTTGGAAACAAAATTCTCATAAAATCTATTAGCCGTCGGAGTCGGATTAAAATTTTTAGGTTTCTCCATTGCTAGGATACCACGAAGACGCGATTTACAAGTAAAAGAAAAACCTTTGCCAAGAATCCAATAAATGTGTAGTTGCCGAGTAAATATTTCTATTGGAAATCAATAAATTTAAGAACTCGTAAAAAATTAGTTTCTTCGAAGGAAATCTAGACACAAGATAATATGATACAAAACTCCGAGAATCTTATTTTAACCTAAACAGGGTATATTAAGTTTGCTACGTTGAAATACCCAGAATGAAACGTCGGATATTGTTCTTCAGTTTCCAAAATATCGATATTTGAAATTTTGTACTTGCTTTTTATCCCAAAAAGGTCGGAACCATCGATATTGGACTACTAGATATAGCATATAGCTGCCACGCTTTAATCGATCAAAATCAAGGCCTTGTATGCAAAACTTTATTGCCTAAGCCAACGTTACAATTTCCGAACAATTATTTAGATCGTATCACTATAGCCGTTTCAAATCAAAATAAAGATCTTCATAAGTGATATTTTTTGCTTAATAACTAACCCTAATACGATTTCAAAATTTTTTATATTTTAAATAATGTGGCTAGAAAAAACTAAACGTTTATGGTTGGATGTAAATCATTGGCCGGTTTCGATTTCAGATTTAGTTATTCATATAGTTGCTAAAAGAAATGCACCTATGAAGGGTATTACAGCTTCGGTTTAGCCGAATTTAACATTTATTGTTGATTTATGCGAATATGCATTTTTTTCGAATAGGGTTGCATAAGAAGGAGAACGTATTTTGCAAAAAATGTCAAAAATTCCAATAAAAATTAACAATAGTTGAATCTATAAAAAGGACTATCACGGTAGAATATCAGAAAAACCGAAATTTATAAATAAACCGGTTAAACTTATTTTCCTCTAAAGATAAAGTTGACCAAAACTCTTTTGAGAGTAAATGCTTAGTAAATTAATCTGTATGAATATCTGACTTTTCGAAAATCAAAATTTAGGCAATAATCGAACTGAGATTAAAGTTAAAAAATTTAGAATACATACTAATTATATTTCGTGAAAGAAAATCATCCCTTAATTTCTAAAGCTTTAAATTAATTTGAAGCTTTGCTTTTGGTTTTTGATTTACACTGGTGGTCACACAATTAAGGGCAAAATAAGTTAAATAAAGCATGCATTTCAGTTCAACGTTTTTTAATTTTTAGATAGTTTATACCTTTAAAAATAAAATACTATAGATAAAGTGTAGCCGCTCAGTTCAATCTGCTCCGTTAGATTAACTTTAAAGGCGTTTTTCTTGAAACAGCATTTTTCGAATTTGTTGCAGTGATAACTCGAAGACAAATGATCCGATGATCATGAAATTTTTTTCTGCCTGTTCTGTATATAACGCTACATACAATGATCTATCGGCTTTTGGATCTAATCAATAAGTTTGTGAGGCCAAAAACGACCAAAATGTGGGATAAAATTCAACTTTTTTTTAAACAAATGCCGCCAATTTATCAATTTTTGATTTTTTTATAATCTGTTTTATGTACGGAGAATATCTTCTAGTTTAACGAGAATTTGTAAGTTTATTTTAATTATATTTAAGCAAATGCAGCTTTGTTTTTGAGCTTCGAACTTAAACTGGTAAAAACCTGCAGTACTCTCAAACGACATAAATTTATTCACAGTAGGAGAGTAATATTAAAAGTTATATTTCTGTAAACATTTCTGAATATTCTTTCAAAACTTGTTTTCATTTTTTGTTTTACTCATTTGGTTATCTATTATATTAAAGGACTGTAACAATAACATTTTTCTTTATTTTGATTCATGTTTGTTTCAATAATTACAGCTGATCATTTGATAGTTCACACCATTTTCACATTTGCCCTCTTATCAGCTAGAGAACTAGTTTTAGGAATTAATATTATAAAACTCCTAAGTAACAAGTAATAATTCCCGCTCTATACAAAAATTTTGATTTCCTTTACCTTTCAGAGATTTCCTGCAGGCTGTGGCCTTCACACGAAAATATTTCCGTTTGCATGTGTGTGTGCCACTGAGTTTGCGAACGATTCTAAATTTCGTGGAAATGAGTAGTACGCGTTAATTGCTTAGGTATTCATACGATGTTTTCAACACTTTCATTAAGAATGACTACAATCACTTTACAAGTTGTTATTGCTTCATCCAAGTATGGTTGGGGGTAATAAATATGTTAAGAAATCTTAAGAAGTTTTCGTAGAAGCACAAATGATAGCGAATTTCAAAAGCGCTGGAAATGAGATAAGAAGTCTACCTCCACCCTTCCAGGATAGGAAAGTAGTAGGAAGGGCGGGGTGACAGCGCCAAAAGTCGCAACACGAAGTTTAATTCGAACTTCTGATTGTGTGCGTGTGCCAAGTTATTCTCAACTAATGAAAAGAAAATTGTAAGCTTTCGGCTCTCAATGCACGTGCACACACACACGCATACATATACAACGAAATATAACACCCATATATGTATTTAAGTGGATGCTATAAGTTATATGGAGAATTTTCGCACGTTGTAACTGTTCTTCTTGCGCGCTAACAACTATGTTTTTAGTTTGCATTAATGTCGAGCGTAAGTGCGGCAATTATCCCAGAAGCGTGTTGATTTGTTGTAAGGTTCATTTTGTGAAAGTGAATCAAGTAGTTGGCTTAGTGTCGAAAAAGTGTTACAAACTTATATAATATTTTACTTTAACATCAGATTCCCACATTTTACGTTTACGAAGTTGGCCTCCTCTTTTGAATATTATTTCTACAAGTACATATAAGAAGTAACTCTGGTAGATTTTTTAAGTTTTTACAATACAATTTTACCACCGTTTTTTCCTTCATAATGTTTACAAAAATATTAATTTAAATTACGAAATTTCGAAAACCTTCCCAGCGTTACCATTATTAAGCGATTATCTAACGACATAATTTTGATTTTTTGATATCAGACTGATTGTTTTTTCAATAAAAAAAATCATAAAAATTGGCTTTGTTTGACACGAATTAACCCTACTCCCTCCTTAACTCAACTGAACAACTTTTTTTTTCATTTAAATGTGAAAGTTGTTCAATATTTACATACCAACCTAAAGGAGGTACTAATCTACTCCCTATACTACTCTTAATTACCTAAAAGCGGCTCCTAAACCTCTTCTTAGTGAAGGTCAACAGCCTACTGCCGGTGGTAATCCTGCACACTTTGACTTCACTCCAGATTACTTGGATCGATCTATCACTAAGCCTACTATCTCTGGTGGTATTTTCAATGCTCTCGTACCTATGACCGAGGTATGGCTGAAAAGAGGCCGCTGGAGGAAAGTCGAAGCAAGTAGGGAACGTTGATGGAGAAGTATTTATTGTAGTACAGCTGATTCAGCAACTATATCTATCACTATTCAAAATGATAACAAAGTGGCAATGCTAGCCGCCATGCCACTGATCGTGGGCTCGAGTTTAGTAAATGAATGCCTAGGCTCTCTATCAGTAGCATCACGTTACTTCATGACTGGACTAGTTTTGGAAATAGGCCGGAAATTTTAGAGCTTAGGCACTTCAGTTTGATTAAGAATTAAGAAGTGGTAACAGCATCGCTGTCTTCTCATAGTTTAGAAGAATGGTTGAGCTGGGTAAATTGTAAGGGGTCCAGTAAGTTCACTAGTTGTGGGTGTTCTAACTGTTCACTACACAAACAGGGTTCCGACGGTAAGATAAAATACCAAATGTATCCAATAGATCTAGTGTAAATAAAAATACGCGTAAGCGGCGAAGCAGATTTGTGATGTTTTCAGAGTGCTTTCCTTAGACTTCATATCCTACTGTGTTCTTGGTCAACTGTAAACGATTTTTGCATTAATAAGCATAACTTTGGTAATACGTTCTTTTGAACTTTTAGAGTAACACGCGCCAAGTTAAGTAATTACGTAATTTCTTTTAATACATTTAATTACTTTACCACTGAATTCGAACTGTGATTACTTCAATGACCCCACAAAGCATAAATTGCTGCTCAACCTCACTGAATTGATAATTTGAGTGAAAGCATTCTGTTAGTTAGTTATAAAATGGTAATTAGAAATATACAAAAAGTAGCCTGTTGCATTTGAGCGCACAACAAACGCGATTTCATGCAACTGACCTTCAACAACACGCTTTCATAACAAAGTAAAGCAGCTTTGCAAATAACCGCGAAGGGTTCTGTAATAAAGTCGCTTGTTATTCTCTTTTTTACTCTTAATGAATCATCACGCATGCGTGGAATTTCAAATGGTTTAAGAGCATTTTTAGACCAGTTTGCAAAAGTTGTCGCTCTTTGCTTTGCTTCTTTCAGTGATTACGTCGCATGTTGCATATGCAAATGCTTGTGCAACCGATGGCTTTACATAATTACGTGCGGTAAAGGTAAGTTGAACAAATATGCGCCACTGGGGAGGGGAACACAAGCTACACATTGTAGAAAGACAAAGGATGCATTTCTATTGTTAATTTTTATTTAACGCCGTGGGATGCAGCTCAGTAACAATAGTGTTTACTAGTAATCGAAATAATGCAAAAATAACGGACGAACATAATACATACATGTGGTTTAACTTTTCATGTTTTATACTCGCGCAGCACGTTGCCACAAATTATAAGAGTTTTGTTCACCTAATGGTTGTTTGCATCACCAAAAACTAATCGAGTTAGATATGGAATTTTATATATAATATATATATAAATGATCAGGATGACCGTCTATCCGTTCGTCCATGCAAGCGATAACTTCAGTAAAAATTGAGATATTTTGATGAAACTTGGTACACATGTTCCTTCGTACTCTGACATGTTGCCAAAGCAGATGGGCGTAATCGGACTGCTGCCACTTCAAGTAGACGAAAACCTATACGGTTTTATAACCAAGCACTAAACTTAGATTGAAAACTGTAATTTTGTACAAGGGATCATAGTAATGAGATACACCTGTGGGCTAAACACAGTTTAAAAGTAGATGTGGCCTCGCCCTCTAAATGATTAGATGTACATATCTGCCAAATCGCAGAAGCTAAATCAAGCAAACTTGCTAAGAAGAAGTCTGTTTAGCATTTCTTTATAAACCGTGAAAATAGGTAAATCAGATAGTAACCACGCCCACCCCCCATATAACGGGTCTGTTAAAACTACGACAAGCGCCATAAATCAATAAATAAACATGCTAGAGGCATTAAATTTTACAAGTACTTGTACTCCCGAGATGGTAGGAGTAAATTTTATAGGATGCGGGTAATATTTGGACGATGATACCATAACCTAGAACCCATTCAACCGATATCGACCAAATTTGCTATATGATACTATCTTGACATTTCTATGTTTCAGGGGGCGAAAGCGTAGTACAACCACGCCTACTTCCTATGTAACACAATTTTAAATTCTCTCTGATCCTTTCAATTTCCAGTATTTCCAAATCAAACACCAAGGAATGTTCCAAGATAAAACTTTGCACCAATACTGCCTTAAAGTGTCCCAGCTTATGACCAAAAATTATCCAAATCGGACCAAAACTGTGCAAACCCTTAGGTACCGAATATGTGGAGCCCAGTATCAGGATTTTAAAACATGCGGTTGACTTTAGGCCACGTATATTGGTAATTGTATGTGAGGTTATTTTAATGAAACTTTGAGATCATATTTTTCAGTTAATAATATGTGGTAATGGCAAAAATTGATAAAGCAGGTTCAATACTATCCCTATCTCTCATATACCTAATATAGAATTTTCAAACTTTCGATTGGCTTTATACCGCATATTTCGGTCAATATGTAAGACATCTTAACAAAATTAACTGAACTTATTATATTGGACATACTGCAGATTAATGCCGAAAATATGTGATATTGGCCAACGATTTACCGAAACCCACATATAATGATTTTCGTTATTCTATCAAACCGTATGCTGAATGCATCGGTCAGTGTAACTTATGAGTTATATATTATATTTATAAAATTGCTTTAAGATGTGTTCTTAAATATACATAGGTTATTTATATAATATATATAAGTTATTGAAAACAGCCCAAATTTTTACTGCAAAATGTGTGATATTTTAATAAATTTAAGTGGAGAAGCTTTCTTAAAAATTATGTGCTTTAGCGCTGAATATGAATGAATTTGATGAGAGCTTGGTCCAAACTTTATTTTCTTAATATAATGAATTCCGATCGTCTGCTTGACGTTTTGCACATCAACTCAATGTATTAAGTTTAGCCTTTTTGGTTGAGTTTATATACTCTCCAACATTTGGCGAACCGAAGGCAGCCATTAAGTAACTTGATGAATTCGTAATTTGCTTGAAAATACTCGACTTACAACTATAATGAAATACATGAGATCTGTAAATAAAATTCTCAAGTTTCGAAATTTGCTTCACATGGGTGAAACTTCCGAATTGAATATTATGAAATTTGTAGTTAATATTAATTCTTACTCCGATTTATGGGTTATATCAACCTGTATATATCATGATATATATATGGTATACTACCAATTCTAACGTGTAAGCGGAAGCGAATACTCCATAAAATTATACTTATATTAATAAGGTTCATTTAATTGTAACTAAGGCCTTCTCAGTTTGAAAAATTGTTATTTCTTCAGAAAATTGAATTACTACCACTATTTACCCATTCAAACATATTGCGGTAGAAATTACATACTTGATTACATACATAGTGTGCTCCTTCAATATAAACTTCTGGCTTCCTATTTATCTTAACATTGAAGGTACTTTTAAATGCTTTTGGAAATGATACCTCACCCACATGGAAGTATGTAGCCCAATGATGTTTTATTTCCTATTTCATGACATTCCCTGAAAGCTTTCAAACTCCTTCACATGGGCTGTTGTTGTTTGGCAATTAATGACAGGGAAAAGTTTTACTGATTCATTTAAGGAACTATTAAATTACGCCATTACTGCTAACACATATTCGAATACAGTTGGCTTTCCGGAATATGTGTGCGAATAGAAAGAACCAATTAGGATTTATTCCTACAAGAGACATTTTAAATAGACTCTAAAGTTTGAAAATTAACAGTTTTACTTTTCTTGCCATGTTCCGTAAAATTTTCTCTTATTATACCCGATTATTATCTCCCATGATATGTACTTTTGAGTATAATGGCCTTGTCTCTCAAATTTCATTATATCTTGATGGAAGCGTTCTCCTTATTATTTTTCTTTATAGACATTCTACATCTCTCCGATGATGCAGAGATTAGTAATGATGTCAGTGATCAGCTCTTTGGTTTTCAAGGAAGCCCTGTACTACTGCCTTAAAACTGTTTCAGATTTTTTCTCCTCAACTCTAAGCAACTTAGAGAAAACATCACAATCCCTATTTTATTTTTTTTTGAGTTTCTTCAAAGATTCCAGATTTTATTTTAGCGTCTGAAAGCTTCAGAAAAATATGCTTCAAACATTTGAAAGCTTCGGACTCACGATTAAGAGTTCACACAAATTGTTTAATAAGACCCAATTTAATATGCCTTGGTGACCTTTATTTAATTTTTTGCTTCCGATTTAATATTGAATTTTTCCACTTCGCAATCGGTACGTAGCGGCTTATTCCTACTATTCCAGAGGCAAAGATAACAGGATTATTTAGTATTCCAGTCAAGTCGCGCTATCTTGAAGTCTACAATAACTTCCCACTTGTATTCCACATATTTAATTGCCGTTAGTAGCATCTTGTTACCGTCGAAATTTTTTTTGAGATCCAGGGAATGTGCCAATGGAATAAATAAAAATTTGGTCCTATTGTGTAGTAGAACCACTTTTAAACTTTTTGTTTACCTTTTTATTGATAGGCGCCATTTAGTTGTTTGACAAAGAACACCAATGTCTTTAAACAAAGCTGTCGCGCCATGACAAAAACAGAGTCCATTTTCCTTACTGAAGAAACAAGAAAATTTTTCATGCCGTTTCCTTTGATGGGATATTTTAATATCAGAATTCTGTAAATTTCTTTGTTTTAATCGCGATGCCAAAAACTCTGCTTTATTATTTGATAGATTTAAGCCTCTTATAAAATCATTGAAATCAGAGTTGATGATACGTTTTTGGTTCAGATTCCAATGTTTTTTTGTTGATCTGTGTTATTCTGTTCTGTCATATAATCAGTTGTACTGTGTAAACTCAGTTATACTGTGTTTGACAGATGTACTAAAATTTCTTTTGACCAATAGAGAGTAAGATGGTCTTACGAGTATTTATTCTCTCAAAGGGAGAGAACCCTTACTTGCTACTCGAGTACGCTACCATCGGTATGTATATGCATGTTATTCGTTGCATTTTTTCGAATTCGTAAGTGATCAACACTATTAAAAACAGAATATTATTATAATATATTTTTGTAATTTCAAAACTATAATTTGTAAAATATCTCACAATAAGTTTAAAAAAATTATTACATCATTTTAAAAATTTATTAAACATTTTCTTTTAATCAGCGATTATATGATACTATCTAAGCTTTTGTTTAAAAAATTACGCCGCAAAAAATTGTGTAATTAAATTATTATTGTAAAGCACAATTTAAGCATCAAAGCTAATTGCTTAAACCTAACTTTTCCTCTCAATGCGGCAACAACTTTTATAATTAAACTAACTGTAACCCGCCAATAGCAAAACACAAATCAGATTAACAAAAGTTTTAGCAAAATTTAATCACTTGGCTGGTACATTTTACGACAGATTGTTGAAAATGAGTAAAACGAGAAAGCCAATTTTATTTACGTTAAACTACTTAACCTACGTAAAACTATATAAAGGGTGTTTTTTGTGGAGGAACAAATTTTAGAGGAATAGCTGTCAAAATAAAGATATTTATTTTAGATTCAAGTAGAGACCTACACAGAAACAAAATTTAAAAAACGAGGATATTTATTCCAAGATCTCGGGTAATGTCGTCAAACTCTCTTGGGTGGTGAGACATATTTCTGGCTTAGCGAGCAACTGCAAATCACCGCATTTATAGTACGAACAATCCCGTGGAGATGCTCCAAGCAGCCTTGTAACTAGAAACAATTTTTATATCCCTAAAAATACACCCTTTATAATCCCATAAAATCGAAATTGTAAATTTCTTATTTCATTCAAACTAAAATTTCACTGATGAAGTTAGCTATAAATAATGCTCAAGGCACAGTTGAATGATATATAATCATATATACAATACATATGTACAAACAATTTATTATAGTGTCTAATTGGATTATGCACATTTTCCTATTCACCAACACACACACGCATGCTGACATTCTGATTGTATTTGTAAACTATGATGAAGTCTTCGGCATATTCGAGTGCTTCAGTGTCGCTGCTTCAAGTGTCATCTTGATACTCATATTGCTGCTGGCAATTTGTTGCAAGGAAGCAAAGTTCTTACGTTGACAGCGTCACTAACATACAAGAGGCAACATTTTAATTAAAGTTTCCATATGAACATCTCAAAAACTCTTAACAAAATTGAAGTGACAATAAATGTTGATAGACAGGTGATAGCTGAAGTCAAAAGGCACGTGCCTCGCATATATAATATATATGTATATATACATATTGTAGCAAGGATATTTTTAATTTAGTGCGTACAGATGTATACATAATTTCAACAAGAGCGTCTTGAACAGGGTCGCATGCAGAGGAGGGGTTTTTTTAAAAACCAACTACGTTGTCTTTGCGAAAGGTATTTACTTAGTGTTTTGGCGAGTTCTTCTATTACATCGCCACTATAAACCGCTATTGAACAAATGGAAGTATTAAACCGATCAACCTAAATTGGCGGTTTGCCTATAAGAGAGGTTATCCTCCGTGGTGGCCGTTTTCGAGGCACCTGGACGTAGCGCATCAAAACCTAACGTGCGACCAATGTTTTGACAGTCGAAAGAGTCGAAGGAGAAGAGTATATTCTCTCAGAAAAACATTTTTTTTAAAATACGGCTGCAATTCGGAGACGGTTTAGAGTTTTGTGTACCCTCCAATACCTTTTTTTGTGAAGAGAATCAAGCAGCTAAGAAATTGCAAAATGTTTTATTTTTATGAAATTATTTTCTTATAAGAACTGTAGAGGCTTAGGTGACCTTACAAAAGCCTTCACAACTTGATTCAATATGATAGATCCCGTAACTTGTTATAGAACAACAGTAAGAACTATAAAAAATACTAGATAAAGTTATCACTAAAGTTAGTAACCCAATTTAGGAAAGACTTCTGAAAATATTGATATTTTCTTTAGTTTAAGCCTGGCATGGAACCCCCCAGGGGGTTGACAAGCTCACACTTTTGCCAACCGGTACCGGAGGTATCGAATAAACAATCGTTTAGAACAAATAGTCCTGCATAATTACACTCATATTTTCGCTTTGCCAAATTACAACCGTATTACCAGTGTTGTCTCAATTTTTATATCGAACTTACTTGCTTTTCTTCCTTATTGACAATTTCGCTGTTTCACAACAAGTATTTAGAGTAACTTCTTGCATCATTATCGACATATCGAACCAGGTGGTGATGCTGCTTCCCCAATAAAGCTCTTGCTCAGCTGCTGCTGCTGTGTATACATCATTACGTGGTGCCGACTGGCGCGACGGCAGTTATTATATGCAAATTAGTGAAAGCCATCGACGCACAAGTTCACAAACACCCAAAAGAAGTCGGCAAAAAGAAGTAATATGTTAGGGTGAAAAGAGGTACGAGGCGTAGGGAAATTTGCCAAAAAAATTCATTTATGTCTGTGGCTTTTTGGCTTCGTGGACATGCGGCACGCCACGTTGTTTTACAGATACCTCCACCGAACGTGCAGCTAAGGAACTCCTTTCTTTCGCACTGTTAGTAGGACGGGTCTCGGCGCCCATGAAAAATTGCCGGCGCTCACTTGTAGCAGACATAACTGTTGTAAGTGTTTGCATAAATTTCAGTTTTCGCTGCTGCCAATATGTAATTTTATTCGTCGTTGGGCTCGGCTGGGCGATTGTTGGAGTCCCATTTTTAAGGATGCAAAATTACATTTTAAGTTTTCCATTGAATGTCTGCGTGTGCAAAAGCAAGTGTTTGACTTTGGTATAATGGCATTTAGTGCCAAAGTTGTAGGTTCGCTACCTACAACTTCGAAAGAATAGAAAAATATGCGCTCGTTTTAATATGAAAATTTGGCCTTGGTAGAAAGTTTACTGTTATGCCGCTATTCTTTAGCGTTACATTGGACATATAAAAATGCAAATATGCCACTGAATATTTCTTTTGGGAAATGTTAATAAAAAGGTAGGAAGGAAGAAAAAAAATTATTATTTTATGCCTTTCGATTAAAATAAAGCGACTTCGGTGGTCTTTAATTTCGCTAGTTTCAGCCAAAACTGTTGTCGTACTTTGTATGCTACCAAAGCTTGAGCGTAAATGTATGTAAGTGGGTCAAACTTAAATGCGTAATGCCTATGGTTTAAGTGCTGGTGATTAGTTGTCGATACTACTTATATACATGCATATGTATATAAAAAGCGACCAATTTTGCAAATAGTTTATTTGGAAAAAGGGTGTTCTGTATTAATAATGGATTAAATTCGCATTCTCTTATAAAACTTGCTTATTGTTGATGTATCGGGAGAAAATATATCCCCAATAATGTTGTGGAATGCTGCTTAGTTGACAGTTATTTGTTATTTGAATGGCTAGCTACTTTATCTATCAATTTAATTAATCGCTCGCTCAATTTAATTAAGATAACTCAAGGTCAGCAGGAAGTTCGAAAATCTTTCTATTAGGCCTAAGGGGGCTAAGGGAGAAATATGGGACCGATTCAACCAAATTTTGACACACAGACATACTAATATCAGGAAAGGATTCTATGCAAATTTTAATAAAAGCTGTCTTCGACTCGCTTCTGCTGTCTAGACAAAAAAATTACATGTAAAACCAACAACAAAGTTATCGACTTGAATTCGTACAAGGGAGTATGCGGATACCTCATTAAAGTGATGTAGCTGCTATCTTCCGTGCTACCAAGTTTTGTTTTGCATATTTTATATCACTTTTACTATTGTGAATGATTCAAATGACAAATGGAAATAAAAATTCCTCTTTTATATTTTTAAAACATAAGACTCAAAATCAATTATAGTAATTTATAGAAAACCAAAATATCGCGAAACATTTTTTTTCCACGGAGAAAGAATCATACCACTATTGCGCATGTCTCAGAAGACATGTTAGAGCTGTGTGGTCTCACAAGTTCTTCCCGTTTGTTTGGAGATCTGGTATAGTTTGTTCAATTCGCTGGAGAGCAAGGCTTGGAGTTATTTCGAGATATGTGAGTTTACCTAAATGTGAGTGGTGCCACGCGCAATTCTGATACCTGCTTCTAAAAAGCACTATCACTTGTAGTAGTTTTTACAAACACCGTTATATTGGGAGTTAGCGTGGTTATCATCCGATTTCACCTATGAAAATGATATGACCAGTTCAAATAGATGATATATATAATAGCTTGAGTGGTTTGGAAGAGATGTACATTATTTTCAAACCGCAGGTGCCCTCATTGTTGCACTTTTGTAGCAAATTACATTTTTATATCTTAATTTGCGGCTTAGTTATGCAAATTTATAAGTTTTCGACTAATGACGTTTTGTGGGCATGGCAGTGATTCCATTACGTATATCTACCTAAATAAATTTGCTAAATAACACAGGTACCGAGTTTTAGTACGATTTCTTATTATTTACTCAAGTTATACGGACGGACGGACGGACAAACAGACAGATATCCGGATTTAAACTTGTCATGTTAACGTGATCATTTATATTTTTATACACATCTATATGTATCCCGATTAGTTTTAGGTGATACAAACAACCGTTACGAGAAAAAAACTATTATACTCTGTAGCAGCATGTTGCATGAGTATAAAAACGAGTTCGTTAGATATATTTGCAACGATTGTTATTAAAGATGAGCCGAATGGAGGTGAAACTATTGGCGTGAATGTATTAAATGATTCCCATCAGTTTCTCTAGCTTCAGAAATGTTGTGGCCAACTTTTTACCTAATGAAAGCCATCCATTTCAATCCATCCAATCCTGATTAAACATTTGCTTTTGAAAACTTTTTTAGTATAGCAAAATTCTCTGTTTTTATCTTTTTCCAGCCAGAAATTAATTTTTCTGGTGGACCATGTAACGGGTGTTTTTTATAGACGTGCAGTTTTTAATGAGGCAATATTTTTTTCGGAGTTGATCTTTTTGACAGTTGTTACTTTATTTATACTTGGTTTAGTTTGCCATTTCGTAATGGACAGACTTGTTCAGGAGCAATATTTACAAACCGTGCAAATTTAATACCAAAATAATGGTCCAGTTCCTTTTAATTGCTCAGCAGAGTCAGTAATTCGAGCAACCATGGATCGGTTTGGCACGCACAAGACAAGACGTTATTGCTGCTGTGTAGTAGCATATGGAAGAAGATCCATTTTATGGAAGTTCCGGCTAAAATCAAGACTTGCGGGCTTACAAAATTCAACTTATGCAGGAATTGAAGCCGAACATCAAGCGCGACGGTGAATGGGGCCAACCGGCCACCGATTGTGTGACGGTAGTTGCACAGTCAATTACCTACATTATATGTTAGATATTAAGGTTCCCCAACGTAATACTTACATTTTTCGCTGTTCTCGCGAAAACTTATTTGATATTCCTTAATAATCTGGTGTAATTCCCAAATAGCGATTTCGTGTTAAAAATTATTATTACATACAGGTATATTAGTGAGATCAACAGCATGTAAGGAATGTATATAATTTTTTTCTTAACAAGCCGGTTTGAGACAAAACAATATTGATGATTGTTTTATTTATTATACAAAATTAACAAATTTAAATTTAAGGATAAAAACTGGTATAAATAAGAATAGATGTATGTAATGAATTTTTAGTTCTTTCTAGAAATGGCAAACATTTTTTTTTGCATTGATGGACATTAGCTTAAGAGTATCTAACAGTAGAAAATTTTGCTTAAATACTTAAAAAATAAAAAATTGTTTAAGGAGGAAAAGTAGGAAAAAGCTACCAACTTCTCAATAATGTTACTGAACTCAATTTTTCAAATAAAATCAAATTTTTTCATAATTTTTCTCTTGCAATTACCAAATTAATTAAACAATTTATAATATTTTACCCTTCAAATTCACAGCATAGCGTATGCAAACAGGAATATATACTTATATATGTATTAGTACGACCACAAACAAATATCTTTAAGGAATCTGAAATCAATTAAGCATTTATTTATATTTCTTTCTTTCGTGCTATTAAGTTTCCAAATCACTGTCATTGCCACAAACCAAAAATATGGAAAACATTTCCAGACAACTGAGTTTTGTTTTTCCCTGGTGATTATTAGTCTTTCAATAAATACAGATAAAAACAGACAATATTCCGTACAAACGTTTAACAATCGCAAAGAAATTTTCGAAAATTGCTCATACGCTCTGTCAACCGCAAAGTATTGTAATACTCGAGGGTGGTGAGCAAATAGAGCAGGCGTGTTCAAGTGTGAAGTATATAAGCATGTGCGATATTTCTATTGAGGTTAAATTTAATTGTGTTATTGTGGTTAAAGTTTATTTATTGAAATAATCCGTTTAGTCGGGTGAAATAACAAATAAAGAGAAAAAAATGCAAACAATAACCGATTTCACTGCAGTTTTGACTATTGTGTGCACAAGTACGAGTATACTATTTTTTTAAAAAATTTAAATTCTTAGTATTGGTGGGAAATTGACATAGGTTGGAGGACTTTACTTGCAAATTTTTAATCATAATATTATATTATTCAAAACAAGAAACATTCACGAGCTTTTGGAACCTAGAATTCATGCTAAATAACACAGTTCGAATTTCAATAGAAGTACTGCTAACACCTTTAAATATATATTCCATTTCGTTCTTTATTGTTGTTTGGTTCATTGGAATTTATCTCTTATATATTATGTAACAAAACTACTCTGTTAGTACTTACCATTTGTACGAGACTCTAAAATATAGCATCATTTGTATAATTGCTTTACAAGAACGAAAATATCATCACGGTGACTTCAAATGGTAAATTTAGTTCCATCAAATAAATTGCTCTATTGAAATAAAAAAAAAGCTTAATGCCTTTCACTGGTTCAAGTTTTCCTTACAAGAACTTGATTTTGATCGGTCTATGAAAAAGCTTTTCATCGTTAATTAAGCCAAGTATTCGAGAATTGAGTGTTCTATGAATTTCGAGCAACTCTCTTTATGAGAATTTTTTCATTCCCGAAGCGCAGTTTAAGTTTCAGTTTGTTCGGGCTTTAAACATTTCTTTTTTTACATTTAAACTCACAGTTTCTCTGAGTGTAGTAACGAACTTCTACTTATAAAATAATACTTTGATTTTTTTATTGTTTCATCTCGCTTGATCAAGTGTTACGAGAAACTAAAAAGGTCTTAAGCGCTCAGTTATTTCACAAAAATTTCCGCTTCGCCTTGGGTTATGTGCTGCAAATGTGTTCGCAACTGCACGGAATTTAGTTGAGAACTATTTCAATTGGTTAATGCACTTATTTGCATGCTGTTTAAATTTTAACGCTCTAAAGTGCAACGTAAATACTAGCTACTAGGAATGTGCGAAGAACACATACCACATATACATGCATACATACATATGTCGTAGATTTGCGAAAGCGACGTGCTCGCAGCACTTGCAACTCGTGAAAGGCCACAATACTTTATTATCGCTGTCGAAGTAGAACGATGTGGCAACTTTGGAATTTATTAGTGTAAAACCACTCGAGTGCCAGCAGTGGATGTGGGGCTTGAATACACTTAAAAATGTATGTATGGATGTGTGTCGAATAAGTAGTTGTGTATTCTTACGACTTTTATGATGAGTGCAAGCGAAGGATAATTGATGACGCCGTGACGCATTCCACGCAGTGTAAAGGCACCTCGATATGTAACCTTGTCGGATAGAAGTGGCTGCAAGACATCTTCATCACTGCAATATGTTCATATGTTTGTATGTATGTAGTTATGTGAAAATTTAATCTTATGCTAAAATATTGATTAACACTTAAAAATATTCAAGTGAGGAGAGAATGCTTAAAAAATTTCTGCACTGACGAAGGTATTTGCGAAGCACATAAATATAATATATCAAAGTACTGAAGTGCATAAGTTATAGTTCGATTTCCACAAGTTTTTGACGTTAGATGAAATACCTTGAGGGTACTATTTGCGCAAAGCTTTACTCTGAAACCTTTATTGATGTTTTATTTTTATAGTGTAAAGTGAAGGAATCAGATGTAATTTAAAAGTTTGTTATATGAGAGATTTATGTGGTTGTCATCCAATTTTGCCACAGCATGTATTAAAAATATTTGGTGAACCTCATACACCGAATTTTGTTGATTTTCGGTCAAATAGTTTCTGAGATATAGAATTTCTTCTAAAGGGAGGTGATACCACATCCTGATCATTTATATGTATATAACCCTATATCTAACTCGATTATTTTTAGGTGGTACAAACAACCGTCTGTAGCATGTTCATGATCACGTCAAGTAGTGGACTTCTTTTGTCGAATTTACTCCGTAGAAGGCGAAGAATATTCTATCGGCTGAAAAAGTGATTGCTATCGTTTTCTGGGATTTACAAGATGTGAATTCCATCGACTACCGCGAGAAGAACAATTATTGGGCTGACTCCAAGCTGAATTGCAGAAAAAAAAGGCGCCATATGCCGGAGAGATAAAAATGCTTTTCCATCATGGCAACGTACCGACTCTCACCACCGCCGTCGCAATGGCCATTAGTATTGCTGCCACATACGCTGTTCTCTTCAGATTTAGCCCTGTGTTTACAAATTTAAAAGGGTCACTAGCCGGAAAGAAATTTAAGTCGAATGTGGATGCTACCGCCGCCATTGAGGCTTACTGTACAGACCTCGATACAACTTATTGAAAAATAAATCGAAATTTCCATTTTTCTTTTGTAAGCTAAGTATTTATGGAACCGCCCTTGCATATAATAGCCGTGGCAGATTCAACTAAACCGCTTGCTAGCAACCACATTTGGAAATGTGTTTATAGTGCTCCGTTATACACCGTTAGACATGCCTGCAATCGCGGTAACACCACGACTAACGAACGTCTCCTCGCGTATATTATAAATACCTGAATACCTCTGTATGTATGTATGTAGGTATGCAGCCACAGCAGTTAAAGAGATGTGGTGGCGCGAGTTAGCGGCACGTAATCATTCTATGTGATGACACATAAATTAGTTTTACGGCAATTAACGAAATGCTACGCTTCAAAGTCGGCGCCAATGCCACAAACGTTACCGCAAAATGGGCCCAGGGATAATTTCTAGTGCGACTAGGCGAGAACATATACATTTAAAAGTTTATATGTATTTGTTTATGGGAGCAATTTAGCGGCAATGCATTAATGAGAGTGAAATTTCTTAATGGTTATGTCTGTTTTTCTAATGAAAATTGGTAGCCAGATTAAAATTAGATGCAGATGAGGTATGCATAGCTTAAATTGCATTCAACAGAAAGAAATGGAAGAGAAAGGGAAACGTTCTCAAAGGAAGAGCATTTATTTCAGTGCAATAATCAATGGCGGTAGTGGATTATGCGGAAATATCATCTGGGGTTTCGATTCGAAGGTTCCAAGTCCCAACAAAGCTTCATCTTTTAAAGAAATTTCTTTAATTTTCATCTAAAACAAAAGTGCTTGATCTTGCAATCTAATATCAAACTCAAATTGAAGGCATTGAGCCTTCTCATGCTAAAAAATTATCAGCCAAAGGTGAAGATAGTCTTGCCTTGATACAAAGCGGTTATAATGCAAATAGTTATTTGAACACGGCGTCTATGGCAACCAGAGTTGTGCAAAAACTCAAACTAACTTGATAGGACCAATTACATCATATAATCTACAGTCATTTCAGGAGCTCATAAATCGAGTAACAAATCCACTAAGGGTTGACACACATCCGGAAAATTAATGGAATAGAAAGACAATACGTCTGAAATAAAACTGCAGTTAAGATCACACTTATGAATAAAAATTTCTGATTTTATTCGTATACAATCTGGCAATATCTTCTTCTTTGTTCCGTTTGTCTAACTTTGTTAATATCTCACAAGTACGGACTAGAAATGGTAAGTATCTGAAACTGACAAAACTACTGAACATATACATTTAGAAAATTTCTTCAGCCAGAGTTCCTAACTACTGAGGTAAGCTAAATGTTATGACCAATACTGTTGGAATCGTGCCGTAAAATAACCTACCAAAATTAGAATATCGTACCAAACAAATAGGTAAAGAAGAAGTATATACATACATAAACAGTCAACGTATGAACTACATATGTATACATAATACATACTCAACACTTTAATCATAGCATTTTAACGATTTGGAGAATATGCCGATCTTGTCAACTATACTAAATAATTTTGAAAAATAGTGTAAGCACTTTCCCGCATTAGTTAATCTGATTCGGGCTGCGTATATGTGTTTATCATACTATCCTATGAAATATATATCCTCAAGTCCATAGAAGTAGCACAGCTGTAGAAAATCACAAGAATAACAATATGCAAATATGTACTTATATTGTTTGGCCTAAGCAGGCAATAACCCTGCTGGAAAATGAATTAGGCTGTTTTAGAGATATTGACTTTCCTAGAGTGATAATTGTCGAACCAGCTCAGGATCGGATTCAAAAGGAAACAAACTGTATATATAAATTATATTAGCATATAATTTTGAGCGAAAACTGTTTTCAGATGAAATTAAAACTATTTTCATTGGTTTGACTACAACTGGCATGGAATTTGACTTACTGAAAGTCTCGTTTAAAAAACTTCAACATTAGGCAGTTATGATCTCTTACTAAGTCATTACTTATTTTTGCTATATTGCTTTTATTCCATACTTATATATATGTATATACTTATTATATATATAGTTTATCTATGTATATCCATACATATCCCGTCTTTATAAAATGACATAACTAAGTAATAAATATAAATCATTTTGTGCATTTAAAAAGGTGGGCATTTTACGTGGTGGTAAAATATTGTACGATTGTCCAGAATAATTAGTCCTTGTGGTATTAATGCCATATTCGATCAGTTAAAATTGTGTTTGTTAATTTGTTCCTATTGGGTACTCATATGAGCAATGTGTCTCCCTAGGCGTAACTAATCCATTTTGTATGGTAAACAACACATGCATGAATAAAATAACAATTTATATCTTAAGGAAACCTCAAAAAAATTGACGAAAGACCAACTCAGACAAACAAGAAAAATACCAATAAAAGAATACAAAAATTGGCCAAAATATTTTCACAACCAAAATACACAAAGACCCACAAATGGAATGAATTAAACATTTAAAAGGTTTGGCATATGAAAAAAGCAGTCGGACACAATAAAACGTATAAAACGTGAAAGTATGTGTAAATATATAAACAAAGTACAACAGTCATGCATGACGACCAGGCATGTTCAGACTGCCACATCATCGCCTTGCCATCAGAATAATAACGGTTGATGATGAGTGCTTGAAGGAAAGAGAGCAATGATTGGCTGATTTTTCGCACAGAAAAGGAAGTGCCGAAGTGGCAACCCGTAAAAACTTAAGAAAACAATCAATTTATTGTGTACTCAACGCAAATGGACTGCAAATACTTATCGGTGAAGGTTCGCTTAGAACACGGTCACCGCAGTATTACGAACTTTTACATGTATTGAAATATGTATGCATATTAGGGTGGGTAAAAAAAAAACTCTGAAAAATTGTTTGATAGGCACCTCTAAGAAAGGCTCTCCAAGTATAAGCTTTTAATTGTAACGGGAAAGTTCTTTGTCTAACGGTTTTCTATTTCTTTCTTGTTATCAGATAGAAAAATTCATATCTCGCTTATATGTATACATAAATAAAATTATTCTATCCTTAATAGGAATCAGTATAGAACTAACTCTTTTTCCAGAAAATTATCTCATTTAGATAGCTAATTAAACAAACACTATAAATACCACAATTTTCGAGAATGGTGCTAGAATATTCATGGCAACTTTTAGATTGCCCTTGTTATGGTATGATGAGACCCGGTAATCAAAAGATTGGATAGAAGGAAAAGCTGAAAGCGAAATTTCTACTTGCTCGCAGTGTAATTATACAGAGCTCCGTGATTCTGAAATATGGTATATATAGTTTTGAATTATTCAGCATAGTTGACACACTTTTGAAAATTTAGAGGAAAAATATTTATAGTGCAAATAAATACTACACAAGAACGAAGAACAGGTTATAGTTGAATAAATTTAGGAATTTAAACAACATGGTAAATAAATTGAATACATTTAAAAAGGCTTACCATTAAAAATATTTGTGAGAAGTCTTGCCACTTGTTTAAAAATATTATTTATTCATTTATTATAAATCAAAAAACAAATATGAAGAAAAGAAAATTTATAATATGGGCGTCTAGCTGGTTAGTTTTAAAAACCACCAATATATTGCCACCTATTTGAAAAATTCAAGCCAACATAATTGATAAAGTGGTATTTAAGTTACCATAATGTAAGTGCCGATATGGCGATGGTCACTTAAAAATATTTTATTAGGAGAATAGTCAGCTTTCGAAAATTGTATCTCTATAAAATTTATAACAACCAATTAATACAATACGACCTAATAAAATAAGAAACAATGTTTATAGTCAAAGCATTACCATATATGTTGCCTGAAAGATGGCAAAAGGGCATTGATTAAATTGGGCAATACATTAAAGAATAAAGTTATTTAGTTCCATCAAAAAATTGTTTTGAATTTTTTTAAAAAAATCCGCAATTACTTAGTTGCCACTCCAATACTTCTATAATAATTTAAAAAAAAAAAAGAGAAAATTGATTGTTTGTTTGAATTGAATAGGCTCTGAAATTACTTGAGGGATTTTATATATTCTTTCATGTTGGTGAAGCTTTACTCTCTCCATAGGCAACATTATATTTTCAAAAAAGTTAGGAATCCTTACTAAAACGCCAATAATGTAAAAAAATGGCCTGAACAATTTCTTACATAGCTTACAAATTTCTCTTCCCTCAAGTGGGATAGCAAATGGAGTGAACTTCTAGTTTATTATATTTTCAGAACCATTATTAACTAAACTTCATTATTGAACCAAAGTTCGTAGATATTGATTAATTTATGAATCTAATTTTTTTCTCACAACCTATATTTCAAAACGTCCTCTCACCAGAACTCAACCAAGAACTGGAGTCAAAGCAATAAAAGATTATATTAACCAATGAATGTCACGATCCGTCAAATTGTTTCGGAGATATGAGCGCTATTGTAAGAACTTTTTAATCGGCTCCCAAAACTTTAAAAGCGTCGGTGAAGAAAATTCTGCATCATTCTGCATACGATCGGCTTGGAATTTTCAGACGACTCTCTTACATAATTTTTGATAATAATTTAAGTCACTTTGAAGTGTATGGTAAATTTATCCACAAAAAATACTTTTTTGGGAAGACGATATTTATCAGAAACCAAAATTTTGAGTAGACCTTCGATCATCACCTGCATTTATCTAGATATTGTGTCTGGATTTCAGACAATTTTTAACAGAAAAATCCGAATAAGGGAATTCACAATTTTTATACTCTTGCAATATGTTGATACAGAGTATAATAGTTTTGTTCACCTAACTGTTGTTTGTAGCATCTAAAACTAATCGAGACGGATATGCAGTTATGTATATATAAATGTTCAAGATGACGAGACGAATTGAATTCCGAGTGACTCTTTGTCTGTCTGCTTTTGCAAGCGATAACTTGAGTAAAAATTGAGATATTTTGATGAAATTCTGCATCCAAGGAGGGTGGTATCGCAGATGGACGTAATCGACCCATTGCCACAAAACTCCTTTATAAAAAACCTCTAAATTATCATAACTAAGCTCCATAATAAGATACAGGGCTGTTATTTAGTAAAACGAATTACATTAGGGAGGGGCACCTATGTCTGAGAAGCTTTGAAAAAGTGGGCCCCGCGCTCTAATGAGTATAATGTACATATCTACTAAACTATTCAAGCTGTAATAACCAAATTCACTCAGACCAAATCTTTTTTGGCATCCCTACCAACACTGTGAAAATGGGTAAATTCGGATTGTAACCCAGCCCACTTCACATTTGGTTAAAACTACTAAAAGTGCGATAAATCTATAAACAAATGCGCCACAGACATAAGATTTTACACCTAAGATGGTACAAAAGGCTTTAATAGGAGTTGGTGTCAAATTTGGACGAGGGGACTGCCCACATTCAGGTTAAAACCCATATCTCTGGACCTACTCGCCCAATTTTAATCAAATTCGGTACGTAATATTCTTCTGAGATTCCTACATCACAGTGCGATGCGAAGGATTAATGCAACAAGTCCAGGCCTTTCTCTGTCCACAATATACCCGGTTTAGTGATTTCCGATTTTCCACCTGTCTTTAAACCGTTTAGGACTTTCAAAATGTGTGATAAATAAATGAAATTAAGTGGACAAGTTTTCTTAAAAATTATGCGTATCTGAACATGTGTGGAGTTGGTGCAGACCATAATATAATAAATTGCGATCCCTTGGTTGACGTTTTACAAATCTACTCAATATATTAAATTTAGCCTTTTTAGTTGAGTTTCTGTCAGATATATCTTATTTAAAAATGATTTAAATATTATTTTATCTGACGCGAAGATATACATATATAGCAATAAATCTAAGTGAGTCTATGACCTATAATATAATTTCATAAGACACCATATTTGATTGTAATCCATTCGCGATTTCGTCGTTGAATTTCTTCGCAACATTTTTTAATATTATATAAACTGTAGTTAGTATCTGAAAGCATTTCTTTTGCTGTAGTCCTAGCAAGTTGCAAAAGTGTGAAGTGTTCGTTTACACCCAAGCTTAGCCCTTCCTAATGTTCAAAATGAATCCCTTTTAAAACATTAAATTCTCTAAATATATACAAGTATATTTCAAAAATACAAGCGAACCCGTTTTTCTGATTTGCAATTGTAGAGAGTATAACAACATAAAAAATAATAGTAAAGACAAAAAGTGACGAGGCATCTAAAGTTACTTTTTTTTCCTCATTTCCATTTTCGAACTACTTAAGTATGTATGTATGTTATCAGAAAACACAGTTTTGCACTGAAATAATTATTGAAATGTCGCGTTCAGCTTACTTTGAAAACAAATCCAATTATCACTTCACTAATATTCAAATTTTTGGCTCTTAGTCATTATAATAGAATTACGAATGTTTTATTTATTTAACCTTTATGTTTGCCACCATTTTAATGTGCTTTTCGAGTTACTCTAGATATCTAAATTTGTATTCATTTCATTACCTCGAATTGATAGAATATATAATAAAACAATTTCAACTTATTACACATTGTATTATTTAAAAATCCTTTTTTAATTATTTTGTCAATTTCAATAAGAATTGCTATTTATATTGATCAATACCCAAGAGTGAAATCAACTAGTTATATCTTGCAGCAAGTGTCTTTCTCTAACTATTAAAATCACTTGTAATATTTTACATGTTGAAGGTTTACAAGTTGTCTATTATAAAATTTTGGTCAAAATAATATGAGTCCGAGGCTTTTTGAAATATGTGCATAATTGTAGAGTAAAGTTCGGACTTTCCGGTGTTTTATTGAACCACTACTCTCTGAAACGACCATTAATTGTAATGAGTGTGCGACTTTAAGGACTAGTGTAAGAGCATTTCGCAAGCGAATTCTAAATTAAAATAGGTAAGAGGTTAGTTGTTTCACCATATTGTATTTATTTATATCTATAACAGTATGTGTCTGTAATAATAGCAGAAGAATAGAAAATTTATGTACTGATATACTTTAGTGTCGCTAGTAATGGAATTAATTTAAAATATGCATAGGATAATGTCAATGCAAATAACAAAAAAAAAAACATTGACTTTGTATGTACCGAAGCTGTAATACCCTTCACAAATACAAAGGTTCCTTACAAGAACTGGACTTCGATGGTTCAGTTTGTATGGCAGCTATATGTCATAGTGACTCGATCAGAACAATTTATTTGCAGATTGCAACATTGCCTTACACAATAATCTGTGCGATATTTCTTGAAGGTATCTCGTCAAATAAAAAAGTTTTCCATACAAGGACTGGCTTTTGATAGGTCAGTTTATGTGGCAGCTATATGTTATAGTAGTCCGATATCGGCGGTTCCCAAAAATGAGAAGCTTCTTGGACAGACAAGGACGTGGGCAAAATTTCAGATTGATGTCTCCACAACTGAGGGACTAGTTCGCGCATAGATAGACGGACAGTCGGACATGGCCAGATCGACTCAGTTCGTAATACTGACCATTTACATATATGGTACATCTTATAGGGACTCCAACGTTCCTTCTGGGGATTACAAAATTCGTGGCAAACTTAATATACCCTGTTCAGGGTATAAAAATCGTAAGTCAAACTCTTAAATAGACATATACTATCATACAAAGCCATACACATATGTATATATAGATATGAATATGTAAATATTATTTATCAAGAACTGTGTCCCAACTACAACTTTTCTAGGTGCAAATGTAAATATGTTTGTATATACGTAGAATGTATGTATATATATAAATATATGTATTAGCCTTAAACATGGCGCAAAGGATTGCCTGCCTCATGAATATGCATTGCCGGTTGAATTTGTGGCATCTTGTCCATGTGACAACCAACAACTATAGCATATAGAGCTCAATGAATATTAATGAGTGTGTCAGAAATGACACAGAATGACATACATTGGACAAATATTCGTAGAAATAGATATAAAACTAAATAAATATAAAATTAGTTGATAGGCTCAATGAAAGTTAAGTGTTACTTATGTGTATAATTGTACATATGTCAACAGGTGTGAGTGATTGGTAATGAATATATTGAGAATAAACAGATACATAAGCCAAGGTATACTAGAGAGACTTCTGAGTTTGGTTGTGAATATATTTTTATAATTTATGTTCTACAGAGAAGCACAATTACAATGCATAAGATATTGAGCAATTGCTCAAACACAGTAGTTAAATTTATATATATACATATGTATCTAGGTATGTATCCTGTGGAATTCAAAGTCACTGAACTGATTTTACAGAATTTTTGCAAAGTTTGGACATATTTGAAAAATTAAATTAACTTTACTAAAGAAATACAAAATAAGTAGATAACAAATGACAGTTATTTAAAACTTATAGTTAGGTACATGATTGTAAAAGTTTTTAAACCAAAGTTGCAAACTGTTGAAAGACTTAGCTAACACTTAAAATACTTATTTATTCACATAAAAGGCTCCTATCAGCGTACCAAAGTGAAGTTCGGAAAATATTTATTTTTATACAGTGTTTCTACCTATTTTTGAAATTTATATATGGTATATCTATACATGCATATACATATGTACAAAAGTATATGCGGATATACTTCCAATAAAGTATCAAACCATTCTACCGATTTTGCTTAATTTTCATATAACTTATTCATCTAAATTATTAGTTGGAAAAGTGATTTAACCAAAGTAGTCAACTGTTGAATTTTAATAAAAGTTTTCGGTTTCCACTTTCAAAAATTAATTTATATGTGGAGCATACTTGTACTATATACATATACGTAGTACATAATAATTTTAGGTGGGTATACTTCCAATAAAGGCCGAGACAATTGAGTTGAGTTTGCTGCAACTTTCATTAAAAGCAGGGTAGTATTGCGAGAATTTTAATTTTTTTAAGGAATATATATAATATAATGTGCACACAAAATTAATTTTAAATTAAGATTTTTGGAAAATTAATTTTATGAATAATTCGGCACTAACTCAAGTTTTTAAAGAACACTAAACGCTCCGAGTAGCGGAAGAGATTGTTTGAGGATATCCCTTCACAATGCATTTTCTCTAGTTCGTTTAGCTGTAACAATATTTATAGTATCGCCCGAAACATATGAGAACAATGCTTTTTTATGCCCTGAACTGGGTATATTAAGTTTGCCACGAAGTTTGTAACACCAAGAACGAAACGTCTGAGACCATATTAAATCTATATATAAATGATAAGCGTGATGAGCTAAGTCGATTGTACGTCTGTCTGTACATATGTGAACTAGTCCTTCAGTTTTTGAAATATTGATCTGGAATTTTTCACTCATGATCTACTCCCCAAGGACCACTACAGCATATAATCATACAAACTGACCGCTAAAAATCAAGTTCTTGTATGGAAAACTGCTTTATTTGACAAGATATCTTTAAAATTAACTAATTATAATCTCTGAAATGGTTCAAATCGGAATATTATAGCATAAAGCTGCCACATAAACTGGCCGATCAGAAGCTAGTTTCTGTGTGCAAACTTTTGTATTTGTGAATTGTACTATAGCAACTAGTGCAACCGAAGTTACTGTTTTTTCTTAGTTTGGTTTTAACCCTACAAATATAGGCGTAGGTTCGAAACCATTTCAGTAATACTTGAATATAACGTCTGCACTGAACTTGTTATTTACAAAGAAGTTACAACCATGGAGACCTATTTCTGTCAATCAAATAATCCGACTTCCCTTTGTGCTATTTATGCTATAAATTCAAGAGAAGTACTTGAGGCCGAACCTTAACTTTAGATATTCTTGCTATCAATGGAAATAAAAATAACGAAGTTTCACACTATTTCTACAAGGTTACTCCTCTACATATATGTACATACGTACCATATGTATGATATGTTAAGCTATATGGAGTACACATGCTTTGAATAATCTCTTTGTTCTCTATTGACCACATTTAAGCAGGAGCAGGAGTGAAGACAATATTTCACTTCACAGACACATTTTTTAAATTCACTGACTTTGCATAAATAAGAAAGTGTTGAATTTTACATTAGCTTGTGTCTTTTCCATCTTCAATGTGGCTTCCATTTGCAACTTAGCTACCGCACCTTCGACTTCATTGCTACTTTTATTTCCTCTACTATCCTTACAACATACATACTCGAATATATTAAACATACATACTATGTCTACCTTGGCTTGTTTATGTGGCTTCATGGCGACTTTTTTCAAGATTTTTTATCATTTTTTTTTTTGGTTAAAGTGTTTTTGCACATTTCTACGCTTATTTCCGTTTTATCCCTTTCAGTTTACTCAACGGTCATTTCCACAACTATTATCTGCGTTGAAATAAACAGCTTGTCACTTGTGTGGAAATGCCTAAAACAGAAGGAGCACTTGGGGAAAATTGGTAAATATTATATATTGGTGGAGGTTTTAGATTATTTGATGACAAGTTAAGGCATTTAAGACCATTAAAATTAAAGAGTTTGGGTTTCGTTTACAATGTTTATCATATTTTCTGGTGGTATTACAAGCTCGGTAAATTAGCCACGGGCTTTTGTAATAAGAATATTTTCTTCATTCTCCTCTTCGAAATAGGCTCCATCTGAGTTAATGCAAGCTTGTCAACGATTAATATAACTTTAGACCGTCATTTATTTCTTTCTGCTTTTGCACAAATGGTGTCTTTGAGGTATAGCATGGATGACAAAAATCGATTAACACTTCCCTTAGCTTCCATATACCTAATTGAAATATATTCGAACTTCCGGTTTACTTTATACCGTATTTATATAATATGTTAGCCAATGTGAGCTTTCTTAATGAAATTAAGTGGGTGTGTTTTTTTAATAATAATGATAATTGTCTAAAATGAGTAAAATTGGTTGGAAACTTGCCCTGCCCTCATGTATGGTAAATAATATCAAAATTTGCAAACATCCGGTTGACCTTGCTTCATACGTATATGTTGGTGATGGTACCTTAATGAAATTCAGGGAGCATTTTATTCCGTTAATAGTATGGTGTATTTCTAAAAATACTTTAGTTAAGAAATTATATGTGCATAAATATTTTGTGTTGTAACTGCACTCGTTGATCAAATGAGTTGTTTACAAATATAATATTTAAAGTATACAAATTATTGTAGTTCTGTGATAATCCAATTCTTTTATTTTGTTTAGATTTTAAATTTGTTGCACCATTAATTCCTCGAGTGTCAATCTGGTTTTTACGTTACTTACTTTGAAGTTAGTAGTTATTATGAAATGTTCCTCCAATTGAATTCTCGTATTTCTCTTAAAATTCTCATTAATTTTTAAATTGCAGTTGTTAAAAATTATTAATTTGTGGCCTGATATAGGCAGAACAAATGGTTTTATCGGCAAAATCAATTAATTTTATTCAAAATAGTCTCCTTTTGCTTTAATACAGCTTTTTGCACGGCCAAAAGCATGTCGAACGAGTGTTTTAGCTCGTTGCCCGGTATGGCCGCCAGTATGCCCAGGGCAAGCCTTTTGAATGGCCTCCACGTCTGCATAATGCTTTTCTTTCATCGGCAAACGCATTTTTCTGAAAAGATAGAAGTCGCACGGCCATATCAGGTGAATACGGGGAGTGGTTCATTGTTAAAATGTGATTTTTGGTGAAATAATCGGCACCAAAGGGTCGACCGCATTATCGTGCAACAAACGCCAACTTCCATCTTCCCGAATTTCGGGCCGAACACGTCGAATACGGCGCACCAAACGCAATTACAAGGTAGAATACCGCATTAACGTTTTGGCCGGGTGAAACAAATTCTTTGTACACAATACCCTGGGAATCATAAAAACAAATCTGCATTATCTTCACTTTTGACTTCTCCAGGCGCGATTTTTTGGGTTTTGGCTCATTTGTCATTTCTGTAATCACGACCACTTTGAAAACGTTGAAACCACTCGTGCACTCTGCTACGGGATAGGCAATCATCGCCATAAACTTGTTTCATCAATTAAAACGTTTCGGTAAAAGTTTTACCAATTTTAAAACAAAATTTAATGTTGGCTCTCTGTTTGAAGCTCATTTTCGCACCGATGATAAAAATATACTGACACTTAAAACGCAATAACCTCAATATTGTAATAGATGAAATGTCATGAGATTTTTACTGGAAGTCGATAAAGGATAGGAGATTCTAGAGAGTTTACTTTGTTACTTTTTTACTGTTTACTTTGGAACGCACTACATGGGTTTGTTTCTTTTAGTTTATTTACATACAAGTATATATTTTCTTGAAAAGAATAGTATGTATTGTATTATTTATATTTGCAACTTCTTCTATACTGAACACTAGCTCTGGTGATTTATTATTAGGAAGTGGTGTAAACATTGATTTTCTAACATTTATAATTTCATTAGTTATTTGAATAACAAAAATTAATTTTATACTGCGCTCTGTATAACTTTATATTTTGTAATTTGAACATGTCTATATCGTGTATTATAATTTCTTCTTTTGTTAGAATATTTTCATACATTATATTGAGCCTAGAAGCAGAAATATTATTTTGTAATTGAACAATTTTATCTTATAAGATTTTTACTTTTAACAGTAAATCGAAATGAATGAGTTGTTTCTCCAAGCGTCTATTTTCTACGTCTAGTCCATTTATACTAGCTTAAATTTTTTTTCTACCGTCTTGTATCGTGTTTTTAGTGTCTGTAAATGTTTTATTGAAAAAGTTATTTATTTCTATATTTCTATTTAAGTTAAAATGGCTCTATGATTATTTTCGTCTACTATTGTACTTTAATATATTCCTCTATCTCCATTCTATCCTGGTCATTCATTGTGCCATATAACCAATTCATTCCTGTTCCTACTATATTGACAAGTACTAAGAGTTGTCTTTTGTTTCTATGTGTTACGAGTGTTTGCATTTTGTAAATAAGTTTGCTCAGTTCATTATGCAGAAAATCGTAGTTTTCGTTGTGTGTTAAAATTTCAATATTTGATTCTTGTGCGTTTATGATATTTTTTTATCTCGAATAGGTCTATGATGTGTAGTACTGTGTTGTAATTATGATATAAATTTATGTTTTCCAAAAAGATTTCTCTGGATCCTTCGTAGTTTTTCGATTTTTTCTACTTTAAGAGTGACCTTAATTGCCTGTGGTGATGTCATTAATATGATAATATTTTCATATGCTAGAGTACGTTAGTATATTTTACACGAATGGCTTGGTTATAAAGGCCATGGTACGTTTCTTTAACTCCGAAGTTTTTGATTTCATTCCATTTTACAGAGGGACCCAGTGTCCTGATATCTTGAAGCGCTTCTCCGTAAATTTTGGTCCAGATGTGTCTCTCGAAGATAAACTGTTTAAGTCTCTCAAGAAGATTGAGAGATCGTATTCCTTGTTGATGCCATAATACGGTTTTATTCTTGCGGCTTCCTTTATTAGCTGTGTTAATGGGACTTGGTTGGCCATTTTTTTGCTATATATTTCGGTAATTTGGTTTTTTATTTTTATTTATAAATACTTTATTTATTGTATTCTTTCTTTTTTCCTTTTCCTCACTATGATATAATTTTGGTTATTTTTCCTTCGCAATGTTTTTTCCACTTGTACTAAATTTTGATTGTAGCACCTTTATTGTATAACTTAGGATATAGTTGTCACACTAGGGCATAACTTTGGTTTTTGTCCTTTCTTATGTATCTTTAGATACATTATTTGTTTAACCGACTGTGACAATTAGGTCGAAAATACTGGCGGGAACCAAAAAAAACAATCATTCGTTTGATGTTAATAGTTACACTTTATTTCATTGTACTACAATTACTCGCTTATATTCTTCAATTATGCTTGCTTAGCTAAATATGTGAATTGGTAATGAAAATGAATTTGAAAGTTGAGAATACATATATGGAGGTTGTGTCAGCGATATTATGAAACACGGGTCGCTGATACTTTGTGTTTGCGTTGCCAAAAATGCATTTGTAGTCATTCTGACGCAATTGGAATTATTGGCGCAATTAGGTCATTGACTTAATGATGTCCAACAAACTTGTAGTTGTAGTTTGTCATCATTATTTGTTTTGGTTTTTTAACGTTGCTACCCCCTTATCCCATACCTCTAATATAAGATTTTCAAAGTTCCTTTGGTTATATGCCGTATATACTTGTATTGCTCAATATGTAATATATTTTAGCAAAATTAACTGAACGTATAATATTGAATATGTTATAGTTTAATGTAAAATATAGGTATACAAATAATTTAATCTATGACAGATAATATAAATCAATAAGATACAAATTTGAAAATAAAGTTTTGACAACACCTGAAGTTTGGATACCCCTGCTTTGATCCTTGCTGTTGTATGGGTATGACATGCTCGGTTACACCCGAACTTAGCTTTTCCTTACTTGCTTTCTACTAATAAATTGGCTTTCTCTAATCTAGTTTAGTTGATAAGAGTTTGTATCCACTTACCCAAACTGTTAGCCGACGATTAATGGATAAGAGTTTAACAACACACAGCATAACAAATAAATGCCTAGCAGCGCGGATTCTATTTGCAAACCGTTATATTGAGTGGTCACCTAAAAAATCAGTCAGATGATTCCAAAAATATTCTGTTTGTTAAAAAAAACTCGCCAGTATGTGAGGAGACCGTCCAAAATCGAATTTCATCGAATATCTGTTCACTATAGCATCTAGCTGCCTAAGGCAATAATGAGACGTACGGTAATGGTATGGTAAAGCTTTAAATAAGAATAATAATAACTTTAAATTTGTTTGTCATGTAATTCTCAACATGATTGTTGCTCATCTGCACATGGTTAATAGTCATTCAAAAATAAATCAAAATAAATTGTCCCAGGATTTAAATCTACGGCATGAAATTTAATTGAATTCATTTGCGGAAATTAAAAATCGTAAACCAAGGTGGTTCTTCTGGTATCATTTACATATTTCATGCATCATAGCATTTTTATAATAACATTTCTGTTGATAGCTTAGTGTTAGTATGTACATCTGTATATATATCTTCATGTGCTTAGACACGATTTCCCATTTTGTCTTCGTTGCTACATTTTGTGGTTTAGCAAATTTCTCAATTTCCCAATTTCTTCCCAATCAGCAGCTTTGATATGCGAGACAACGAATGCACAGTGGTTTAATATAAACGATTTCTGGGAACATTTTTGACATTTGTTTAACGATATGCTGTACAAATAAGGGTCTGGAAGACATATCTAATAAATAGAGTGAATATAAAATTTGATAAATACGAGGTGTCCTTTCTCTTTTTAAAACACTTACATTTACATAAGAGTTGTCGCACTTCTTTCAATCGTCGAAACACTTCTCAAACTCGATTTTTGGGATAGCCTTTAGTTTTTAGCGATGCGCTTTTAAAGTCTTCCATGATTGTAAAACGACGGGCCTTTAAGGTTCTCTTTATTTTGGAAGTAAGAAAAATTCACACTGAGCCATGTCTGGCGAATATGGATTATTGTTTTTGGCCAACGGAAAAATTCTTTGATCCTTTTCTTTTAACAAACGAAAATTGCATATCTCACTAAATTACTTCTAACCTTAGCGGCTGCTACGAACAAAGCAAGCAATGAATACAGCTGAAAATGTTATTGTAATTCAGAGCCATTTACTCGTATACCGACATAAAAAACCTCCCGAAATGTTTTGAACACACCTCGTACCACAAAAAATTACTCAAAATTAGACTACAAGTATTACCTTGTTCTTATTTTATTTTGATTGTAAACATCTAATTGAACTATACTACAAGTATAGTTTGGATAGTCAAACGAAATAGTCCGAATCATCGATGCTATGGCTACCGAAACCATTTGAGCAGAGATCCGTTTTTAATTGTTGGCATTTAATAAGGTAGGTTTCATCGACAGGTATTCACTCCATTTAGGCAATACCTATTATGTCCATCAGCATTTAAAGCTTTAATGCACGTACTCTCTTTCTCTTGCTCTTTTTATCTTTTTTCCTTTTGCTTCTGGCAATTACCACTCGTTGTATAACCAGAAATAGTTTTTTCGCAAAAGCTCGTCATCCCACGACAAAATATAGGTACTTCTTCGCTGAGTTTTAATGCCTTTATTAAAAGGTGCAATTCAAAAGTTTCAGGACTGTTTTTTTTTTTAAAATTAATTGGTCGCCTTTTTTAGGTAATTTGTCGGTATAGCGTTGAGGATGGCGGTTGTCGCCTTTTGGATGGCATTAACGTCAGCATAGCGGTTTCCTTTCATGGCCAAATGTAGTTTTCCGAACAAATAAAAATCGCAGGGTGCCATATCAGGCGAATAGGGTGAATGGTTGATGATATGAATGCGATTTTTGTAAAAAAATCGGTCTGATTCTGAGGTCTTTTTCGTGTTGTTTCAAAGTGTGCGGGACAAATCGAGCACAAACCTTTCTGAGGCTCAAATTTTCTGTCAAAATACGATAAATCGACGCTGCGGATATTGATAATTCCGATTCCATATATTTAAGCAATGGTTTCTCTTGGCTCTTTTTTAATGAATTCACGCACAATTTCCGTGTTTTTTTCGTTCACAACATCTTTTGGCCGGGCCGAACGTTCGTCGTCTTCCAAGTCCTCCCGTCCCTCTTGAAAACGTTTAAACCACTCGTGAATACGGCTATCGCCATAAATTTGTTTCATCATTTGATGAGTTTTGGTAAAAGTTTTACCAAGTTTAAAACAAAACTTAATGTTGGCTCTTTGTTCGATGCTCATTTTCCGACCGACACTACAAATGTAATGTCACATGTAACGCGATATCTCAACTGTTATTCAAGTCAGCTGTTATATAAATTTTATACGACAACACTGAAGAATACGCAATTGAGGGATAACAATTTCAGACAGATGGCGCCACTAGAAGCCACGTTGTTTAAAAAGTCCTGGAACTTTTGAATTGTACCTTGTACGTATTGTATATTGTAAATGTTTTGAAAGAGTAAATAAAAATTGTTTTTGTATTTGGTGCCAGATAGCAGAAACCTGGTGCCACTAAACAAAAGTAAAAAAATTAAATAAATGTATTTGGCTAATAGTACTGCTTATAGTTTTATAAGCCACATACAGTATTATAAAGGTTGGCCGTTATTTCCCTTCCGCTTTTTTGCTCTTCATTCAATACTTTATAAAAAGTGTTACATTGATCGGATTTAGTTAAAATATGCGCCGTTTTGTTCGATGATCTGTTTCCATCTAGACGGCAACTTCATAATACCTTCCTCGTAGAAGCCCCCCTCCTTATTTGCGTAGAATTCGGACAGCCACTTTTCACAAGCCTCTTTTGAGTTCAACTTCACACCACCAAGGGCATTCGCCATGGACAGGAACAGGTGGTAATCACTTGGCGCTACGTGCGAGCTATATGGTGGATGCGATAAAACCTCCCATCCGAGCTCCCGTAGCTTCTGACGAGTCATCAACGAAGTGTGTGGTCTGGCGTTGTCCTGGTGGAACACTACACCCTTCCTGTTGGCCAAGTCTGGACGCTTCTCGTCGATCGCCTGCTTCAAGCGGTCCAGTTGTTCGCAGTAGATGGTAGAATTAAGCGTCTGGCCATATGGGAGCAGCTCATAGTGGATGATTCCCTTCCAATCCCACCAAACACACAGCAAAACCTTCCTGGCCGTCAATCCCGGCTTGGCCACTGTTTGGGACGATTCAACGGCCTTCGGCCACGACCGTTTTCGCTTGATATTGTCGTATGTGATCCATTTTTCGTCGCCAGTCACTATCCGCTTCAAGAATGGGACGAGTTCGTTCCGTTTCAGCAGCATATCGCAGGCGTTGATTCGGTCCAGAAGGTTTTTTTGCGTCAAATTATGCGGCACCCAAACATCAAACTTTTTTTTGTATCCAGCCTTCTGCAGATGGTTCAAAATGGTTTGGTGACTAACTCCCATCTCCTGGGCGATGTCACGAGATGCCATATGCCGGTCTAACTCGATGTATTCCATGATTTGATCGGTATTTGTCGTCACAGGTCTTCCGCCGGCTGGCTTATCCATGGTGTCGTTTTCACCGGCTCTGAATCGTCGAAACCATTCCTCCGCGGTTCGAAGTGATAGAGTACCATCCCCCAAAACACCATTAATCTCACGGAACGTTTCTCTAGCGGATTTGCCTTTAACGAAGGAAAACTTTAAAATAGCGCGAATTTCGGCGTTAGTGAACTCCATGTTTACACGTCTATAACTGTTGAACGCAATATCCAAACTAATCATGCATAGCGTTGTTTTGTAGGTTATGTCAAGACCTTTCAAATTATGTATAGTGTTGCCAGATACGAGCTCTGTAGCGCTTTGTACATAGCCGCGAAATTCAAAAGACAAAAAAGCGGAAGGGAAATAACGGCCAACCTAATATTTATGCATTCCCAAATATATCCTCACCTGGGCTCTGATTTATATCAGTATTTACTCTCAAGAGAACTTCACATTAACAAGAAAAGAGGGAAGAAAATTTCATACTCTTACAACTTGCAGTGCTCAAATCCGGGGGAATACTTACCTGTGCTGGTAAAATTTTATTTCAAAAACTGTTTCGAAAGAATCAACTGTTCGGCAAAACTGAATCAATCAAATTTGTATCTTATTAACTTTTATAATTGGCCATAGATTGAATTAGTCTTATAATTATATTTTACTTCCCATCAGCGAAAATTATTTTATAATCATCTTCAAGTAAGATATATCTGACATAAGACATGACCGAAAAAGCTAAATTTAATATATTGAATTAATGTGCAAAACGTCAACCAGGGTTTCGGAATTGATTATAGTAAGGATATGAGGTCTAAACCAATTCCATTCATATTTAGCATTAAATCACACATATTTTAAGAAAGGTTTAATCATTTAAGTTTATTAAATTATCACACATAATGGCCAACCTAAACGGTTTAAAAACAGGTGGGAAGTCGGAAATCCTTATATAGGGTATATTGGAAGCAGTAAAGATCTGTGCTGTTTTCACTAACATTTGACAATGCTCAGGTATATTCAAGAACATATTTTCAAACAGTTTTATGAATATAACTCATGCACCGACCGACTAATTCAGCACAGAGTTTGTTAGAATAACGAAAGTCATTATATGTACGGTATAAAGATAATCGGAAGTTTGAAAATCATATATTAGGCATATGAGAGATAGGGATAGTATTGATCCGCTTTTATCTATTTTTGCCTTTACCACATATTAATATCTTAACGGAAAAAGATACGCTTTGAGTTTCATTAAGGTACCTGTCATACTATCACCAATATTTGAGGAATAACGTCAACCGGATGTTTTACAATCCTTATATTAGTTATGTGGCGGCTAGGGCCACTTTTCGCGCGATTTTATCCATTTTACATTATATAAAAGAAAATATTTCAATTTCATTAAGATAACTCACACTTGCGTTATTAAGTCAGCCGGAAGTTTGACAATTTTTCTATTAGATATATGGGGACGAAGGGAAGTTTTGATCCGACTCAACTCATTTTTGGCACACGAGCATATTATTATCAGATAAGGATTGAATTTGAGTTTGTATAATATATCTAACAGATTGGCTGATTATATAAAAACTGGGGCCATATATTCGGTACGTGGGGGCTTAAACAGTTTTGGTTCGATTTAAATAAAGTTTGGTCAAAAGCTGACAAACTTTATGTGCAGACATGCAAAATTCCTTTTCTTTCTTGTTTAATTTTCATTTCTTGTTTAATATTTTTTTTTGTTGTGAATTCTCTCTCTCCACAGTTTTCAATAGCGAACTTTAGGAGAAAAATTATATTCTTTAGTGATTTATTATTTACGTATTCCTAATGTATTTTGGTCCACTGTAGGTTTTGAGCTAAACACTCTCGCGTAAAAACACATATGTACATAATATAACTGTAGTATATACGGACATCTGAATATACTAGGAACCACAAAATTGGTAATATGACCTACCGCACTGCCCAAGTCCATTCTGTAGCATTGTTGTTGGTATGTGTGGCCGACCAGTTGCGGCGTAGGCCTATACTATTTCCAAAGTAGGTTTGTAATTTTCGTTGGTCTCCATCCAATTCTCCTTCTTATTATGTATATAGTAGTTGTGGGTGTAAACTTGATCGAAGAAGTGAATGCATTGTAGTTTGCTGATTTGGTCAAAATTGCTTTAATTGCTTTCTAACGGTGCACAGTTAAGAAGTATCTTTTTTTTTTTAAGCTATAGTTCAGCTTTATTAGTGAGTGAGACCTATATATACAGCTTATAGGATTATATGATAGAAACCTATATATATATATGAGTTGCGTAATGTCGATATCTTTGGTTCTCACTTTACAGTTATCCTTGGTTCTCACTTTACAGTATCAACATTGTTGTTATTTGAATTTCGTTGCTGTTAGTCAGGACATGTCTCATTTCGACCTTCACACCTAATTTACATACATACATATCTACAAAAAATAACCTTGCTCATATGCCTTGCTGCTCTCTCCAACTAGCTCTCGCTCAAATGTTCGATTTCATATTAAAATTGTTTTTCGGTGTGGTGGAGTAAATTGATTAGCTTTGTGCAGCTGAGCTCTGCCTGGCCACAGGAAGGCCACAACGCGCGGTCGCAACAAAGCAATACATATTTATATAAAGTTGGTGTAAATGTTTGCTCTTGAAGATTGATGGCCGCCTAAGTGATCAATGGATGCCCATAATGCTGCCTCCATTCATTTGGCTGTCGGCTAAGCGTTACATATTTGCATGTGTTTCTACCGAAATGATGTGTTAACGTTTTGTTTTTGTGCATAAATATTTACTTTTATCGCACATGGGTTACCTTGAGGCGTCAAATATATTTGCAGAAGGTATTTTAGGTATTAATAAATTGGATAATCGGTCGCTGCTGGTTTGAGTAATATTTGTTAGTAAGATTATTTGCTTCATCTCCTAAGACGCAAATCTCTCTTTAATTGCAGAAGAGTATGGCTAAAGCGATTAAGATAAATTCTGCAACTTAAGCAGGATTTTTCTGTGTGGGTGAAAAATTTAGACGTGTAATGCTCAGCATGTAATTAACAGATACATATTATATCCAATAATAAAAAGGATACCAATGTTTATTTAATGTCTTGGTTAGTAATCTGTATCTCGCGTTGTACAAGGGTTGCAGTATATAGCGTTAGAAAGAAAAGATTTCGTACTACCTGTAAAAAGGCTCATTAGACAGTTTTGTGATTGTATGACTGAGTATTGTTGGAGCAAGCGTCAAAAATGAACGCGGCATATTTTATAGTTTTTTTTCAATAAAGGTGAAAACTTAAGCCGAGTGTGAATGACGTTCGTGGTTTCATTGAATCAGTGTTTCGATTGGCACACGAGTTAACGCAAAAAAATGCATAGATCGAATTTCGATTCCTCATCGATGTTGAATTGCAACAAAATTGAACCTCTTTGAAGCAATTGCGTAGACAAGTGAGTTAACATAAAACCACAAAAAATAATCCAGCGGTGTTAAATTGCACCATCTTGGACTTGGACCACTACAGGCCCACGGCGCCAGATAACGCGCTCCCCAAAAGTTTCCTTCAATAAATATATTGTTTCGTTGGCTGTATGGCTTGTAGCCATGTTGGAACCAAAGATAATTCATATCATCATCCTCGAATTCAGGGACGAGAAAGTCATTAGTCATAGCTCTACAGGGTTCTGCACTGATTGTAGCCCCGCAAACCAAGACCATTCCGCAAAATTTACTATACAAAGGATGGGCACAACTCCAAGTGTTTCGCGCGATGGCGGATCGACTCATTCGGGTCTTTTCCGATACGCTACTTCCAGTAGCAATAGCGACTTTGGTCCTCACTGTACGTCGTCTCTGAGGGTGCGCATTATCCACTAGAGTAAACGTTGTGCGATACCGAACCGGACACATTTTGGTAATCAATTTCCACCACTTGAAAACGTTGTTCCGGAGTAAGTTAATTATGAGATGGCAAACCAAACTAAAAATAAATCAAGTAACAGCTCTCAAAAAGACCAATTCCGGAGAAAGTATTGCCTCATTGAAAACAATACGTCTAAAAAACTTACTTGACCTAAATCGGGTCATTCTAACTATGCTAAATAAATCGAGTTAATGCAATAATAATGGATTTCCTTTTACTATACCCATTATAACGAATTAAGGAAAATAAATTAATTGGACAATTTATTATTTAAATTAGCTTTCAAATTTTGTGTCGCTGATATGTGAATAAGATTTCGAACAAATAGGCGAAACTGAGTAGATGCAACTTCGTACCATCTTATCCACATTCGACTTCATCCCACCAATAACAACAATTTATACCTACGAGTATGTAAAGGGTATTTTTTTAGAGGTATAAAACTTTAAATTGCAATAAAACAACTATGGATTATTCGATTGACATGCATTTTATTTATCCGAAAGATAATCTTGTGGCATTATATGTTAAATATGGATTCTGGCATATGACCGCCACGGCTGGCTCGGATGAATGTCTAATCTGGACGTCAAATTTTCGATGACTTTTTCCAACATTTGTGACCGTATATCGGCATTAACACGGAGAATGTTGTCTTCCAAATGGTTGAGTGTTTGTGGCTTATGCGCATAGACCAATGACTTTACATAACCCCACAGAAAGTAGTCTAGTGGTGTTAAGTCCCAAGATCTTGGAGGCCAATTGACAGGTCCAAAACGCCAAACGTGTCTTTCAATAAATCGGTTGTGGCACGTCCAGTGCGCGATACGTATTCAGCACATATTTGTGATGAATTGCAAAACTAAACTGAGAATAAATCACTTGACACCTGTTAAGTCGGTCGCCAACTTGAACAGTAATGTCAACTTAAAGTTCTATACCTCGAAAAAAACACCCGTTATAACATTTATCCATAGTTAACGATTTAAATAATAGTTTAACGATTTAAATAATATGAATTAAGCGGCCCATATGTTTATATTATTCGGTCACCAAAAGTTCCTATACGAGTGATTTGACAAGTATACGTCTAAAAAATACTCTTTTATCTTTTTATGTAACTTTGGAAGGCAAAGATTTCCTTTTGAGATACCATTTCCCAATCTTCGTCTGTGGTTGTGATGGGCCGTGATATTTGTCGTATGAAGATGAGATGTCGAAAGTCAAAATTTCAAGTACCGCAAGTGCAGGTTAATGTCACTAAATAAAAGAGCGTGTTTATTCCTTACTTGAAGCTGAGTCAATCGAGAAGTAAAAAGCTCTAAGATGAGTAAACGCATGAAGTGTCTCCGCATGCTTATAGTTGACATCACAGAAAGATGGGCTATGACATAAGATAGAGCTGCTGAATGAGCCGAAGAAGTGGTAATGCCTCAAAATTTTGTGATCTTCGTTTATGAATCCTGTGATTGAACACGAATAATTTGGAAAATCACTGTGGTAGTGCTAATAAAAAGAAGATAATTAAAAAATATTACGTCTATTTTGTGTACAAGTATAACCATTTGAGAAAAATGAGAAGACCTTCTTTTATCTTTCTTACCATGAGCTGGTATTGCTTAGAATATTTTTAGTGCTAAAAAAATAGATTTGCAATGTTAATGGCCTTCAAGAACTACCGTTAGGCTAGCAACACTCGAAAAATATTAATTCCTTCAATAAAAATTTGAAAGCACACACTTTAATATTCCGTTAATTGAAAGCTGTGGAAATTTATCTTTTAAAATTAACGAGCACTCTTTTTGTTAAGCGGTATTAATTTATTTTTTACATTGAGTCTAAAAGCGCGCTCGCACAAGCAGACAACGCGTATAAAACACTCAAATAAATATTTGCGAAATAAATTTCATTAACCCTTTTAATTATGCAACAGCATGAAGTCGTTCAAGTTCAGTGCGCCGCTTCTTAGCATGTTTTTATGATTTACAATTTGAAAGTTTTCAAGCGAAACCGAAATGAAGGCAGCGAGTAGGGGAAAGACGCGAAGCAGGAAAGTTGGTGGAGCATAAACAATTTTTTTATGAACAAAGGAATTTTTTGAAATAAAATTTGATAGCAAGTGTGACTCGCATTTGGGTAAATATTTGTTGGAAATGTAGTTATGTAGGTCTGTCTTGAGTAGATATTAATTGTATTGCATAAATTGCAGCGCCGTTGGATTATTGCTTTGTAAATTTATGGCTGCTAACACATGTTTTGGCGCCAACAAGGATTTTTCTTTTCCAAAATACTTTTCTTATGGAGATCTTACATCTATAAATATGAGTAGGTGTATGTATATGTAAATAACATTTTTAAATAATTTTTTCATAAACATCTTCAATTTAAGCTCCGGGCTTGCTATACAAAATCGCTTTGTCTATTCGCTGGCGCTAACAACCTATTCTTTCACTGCTTGAGGATTCCGTTATGGCGTCAAGGAAATTAAACTGTAATTAGAGATGCTGCGCGGAGCTGAACGAGCGCGACGACAGCAGAAAGTAAAATGGAATGTAGAAAGTACTAAAAAGTAGTGGTAATTGTAGTCGAGAAACAAAGCGCTTATCAAAGCGTTTGCGGGTTACTTACAAGCAGAAAGGCAAGACTTATATTTTCAAATTATTTTTTGTGCGCTTGCCTTCCAATAAACTCTGCCGTTTATTGCTATAGCCACGAAGGTATTTTATTGTTCAAAATTCTGCTATAAAGTTGAAATTGGTGTGCGGTTAAGTGTCGGCCCCAGGGCGAGTTTTATGTCTTTTTATGATTGCTGTACTGGGCATGTATGTCTATTTACATTCGTTGTACATATGTTGTTGTAAGATTTAGGAATGAGAAATAAACTTTGCTAAAAAAATTTGCTAAATGCTTTGAAGAACGAACTCCACTCAAATCTCAAATATAATGTAAGACTTACAGTTTGGATAAAATAAAGTATATTCGAAGGACTTACACTTATAGTTTTTGATTTTAATGTAAATTATCTAAGTTTGACTTAAGGCTGCAATAAAATTTATTATATGTATATAAATTTTTATTTTATTAATTTAATTTTAATTTAAAAAAAAAAAACGCCAAGGAGCGGTTACTTGGGAGATATAGAGGCCATGCTAGGTTTGCTGTTATGAGTACTGTATATACTATTTCTGGATCTATTTAATAAGGCCTTGGTTCTATTTCCGTTATACTTGGGTCATATATTCTTTTTTATTTTGCAGCTTCTTATTGATTTCCATCTGCGGTATAATGCTCTCTTTTGATCGTTACCAGTGGCCATCTAAAGAGGCTCCTAACTATGCCAACTCGTCCGCCTTTTCGTTGCCGAAAATGTTCCAGTGATCGGCAACCCAAATTATAGGCATTTGCTGCTACATTCCGCTAAACACATCTATGTGCCGTTGATGTAGGAGCATATTGAACGCCTCGATCGGACGTGACGTAACAGCCCCGGTAACCCCTGCTCAGGCTGCTCTTTGTATTCTATTTAGTTTCCTGATATTATATTGTTTCTTTAAAGCTGGCCAATGTATATCTATTAGCCTTTCTAAACCTTCAGCATGGAAGGGGTGAGGCTTATTGGTTTGTTGCATTATGTATTGTGTGTTCTTTTACCCGGTGTTGAGAGGAACATCATCTTGACTCTTTTCCAGATCTTGGTATGTAAGATAGTTGCTTGCCTTATATATCTTTTCAAACTTTCGAATCATGGATTCCTTCAGCTTGTGCAACATTATGGGAATAATTCGATCAGAGCCCACCACTTTAAATGACAAGAAGATGTTTATGGCGTATATAACCTTCTTCCTACTTACTATGAGACCTAATTGCACTGCTGTATTTGCAAGTAGTTGACTTCCTTCCAACCCGAAAAATTTACCGAGCTTTGGAAAATGAATGTTGGCTTATCCACCTATTACATATACTTAAATTGCTATTTAAAATTTATTGTAACAGCGACTCACCCCTGGGGTTTGTGTTAGAGCTACCTCCGCTAGTTGTTATAGAGAAATAAGTTTACATATTTCTTTATGATAAGGCATGCCCTTGATATACCTTTATTTCATCTACTGCTATTGACGACGTTCTCTTTCACCCAGGGCTCTTGGAATAAACTAATGCCGATGCTTTCCTCATATAAGAGGGTTTTTAAATTGATAGTAGCATTTTTTGAGTGCTGCAGATTTATCTGCACGCATCTAAGTTTCTGGAGCATCTTGCTGGTCTCTTTTTGCCACATCCCTTAGCATCTGGTTAGCGCCGTCACAGAAGAGGACATGTCGTCTTCGTCAGCCGCTTTGTCGCCTTGAAATTCCTTCATCCTGGTCTTGCGGATACCGAAGCTGATTTTATTATCAGCTTACGATAGAGCTCCTATCAACACATATGGCCACAAATATTGGTTTGCTGGCTTCGTTGGGTGTCTCCTCCTCGATCAGCTGCCAGTCGTCTATACCAGGTATGGGCTTACTTTGCAGCTTGATGCACCTCAGGAGCTCTTCGTGCCAAATGTGCAAACTACAAACGACAAATCTCTTAAGCACCCCTACTGACACTGTAACAATGGATGAAATGGAATGATAACCCCGTCCACTCCCCATATAACGGTTCTGTTAAAAACTACTGAAAGGGCGATAAATTAGTAAATAAATACTCCAGAGACATTAAATTTTACACCCGAGATGGTACGAGAGGGCTTTATAGAAGCCGGGGTCACTATTACACGATGGTCGTGGTACCGCATAAATTTAGGTGAAAAGCCCTATATCAGGATCTACTTGAGCATTATCGACCAAATTTAGTATATAATATTGTCTTGACATTCCTATGCTCCAGTGCTAGAATAGACCTTGTATACAGATAAAGTACCAACAAATTATCACGATAAAACTTTGCAAAAATAATGCCTAAACCTCTCAGAATTGTCAAAATCGGACTACAACTGTTCAAGCCCCGATATACTGAATAATTTATCCCCAGTTCTTATTGTGAACATTTTGTTGACGATACGATTTTCGAAAATCTGGCTGACTTTACCTTAATGAAACTCAAGGAACATATTATTAGTATGTGGCATGTTAATAATATGTGGTATAGCCAAAAATCGAATAAACATTGCCAATAAATTCCTTAGACCCCACATAACTAATATACAATTTTCTAACTTCCCGTTGGACTTATACCATATATACCAATTACCCGCAATCCCATATACTACATATAATGATTTTCGTTATTCTAACAAGCCTTATGACGAATATGCCGTTCAGTATGTGAGTTATATATTTGATTTTTTTATATCTTTATATAATATTTTAGAGCTTTCGCCTTTGAACCCTCTATAAGCTTGGCTTTTTTCTCTTTTGCTAGCCTAATTTTATTTTTTGCTTTTGTTTCTCTGTCCTCAATTTAGCATATATAATTATTTTCGACTTTCCACCTGACTTTAAATCGTACAGGTTGGTAAAAAAAAATGAAGTTTACCACTGAATATGAATGGAACTGGTCTAAACCTCATACCCGTAATATAAGGTATTTCCACCCTGTGATTGACGTTTTCCTTGCAAGATGCAAGAGTATAAAATGTTCGGTTACACCCGAACTTACCTTTTCTTTACCTGTTGTATTTATGGTTGCTAAGCGTCATTGTTATGCCTGAAACCAAGTAGATATAGTCGAACAATCAGCTAATATCTGTAATACTTTTCGTCACATATTAGCGGTGTTCTCAGAAAAAGGAAAATATTCGTATGCATTGCTTAATTTTTTAAAAATTAATATAATCATAAAATTAGAGACCATCCCAAAAAATCACTTTTATGCTATTCGACAATGTGATTTTTATCAACCGATAAGGTGGCCATGTGACCTGCGGGCACAATCACTAGTTAAGATTGGACTAAATTTACTTTCAATATTACAATGTGTAACTCAATACTATCCCACCTTAAAAATAATATTTTTGACACACACCCTCGAAAACTCTTACGTATGTATGTATGTATAGCTTTGGTTTAAGCTGTCGCTACTGCTTCAAATCAAATGTAATCATTGTTTGGCGCTGGTTTTTATGAGTCATTGCCAAATTTATTTCTTGAAAAGCACACAAGCCAAATACATATAAGAAAATGTGTGCTTAATACATAAACACACTTATTTACTCATAGAGGACTTTATGGCTCCACAAATTGAAAAGAAAATTCGAAAAATATTTGGTTCACCGTATTTTCATGATTTACAAGGAGTAACGCGTAGCCGATTATGTTTTTACGCTCATGCGAGAAGTCATTTAACTTAAAGCACATTTTTGCTGTTTAACAATATATGTTTGGATGGGTGAATTTGGGTGTGTTCGTTGGCTGCCAAATGATAGAGTAAATGACCATAAATTATAGTTGAGCGTTAAGAGGAAATTTACCATAAAATCAGTTACGCTCAAACGCACATAGCGAAGACATATAAGTCGCTGTGATATAAATACCAAAACGAAAAAAAAAATATTGACGTAATTGTGCAACAGCTTATTGCCGAGACAAAAAAAATGCGAAAACACAAGTGACAGAGAAGAAAAGCTACAATCAGCAGGCATAACAAACGGCATATAATCCACATGATGCCAATAATCATAAAATTTATCTTAAACATACAGCGTTGACATATTATAAACATACATACATTTATGCGAACCAGATATACAGTGAGTGAAAATAGCAGGTTTCTATAGGTGGAATACGAGAGCCGCTGTGAACAAACATTAAGGATCTTCGGCGGCAATCCTACACTAATTGACTACAATTGTATGTTTAAGCTCAAAATTGCTTTATTAACAGAAGACACTTTCTTGTGCATTAACAGGCGGCATTAGAGTTTCGTATTTGTGTAAAGATGCAATAAATAAATATGGGATACCCCAACAATAGAGGCATATCTAAAAATACGTGTGGAATAGCCTTAAGTCTCTTCACCATGCATAATAGATATAGAGACTGAAAGCTTTTATTTTTTAGAAAGAAAGAGGGAAGTGAATAATATAGTACGGGTCAGCACTCTTTTAGCGATATTAAATGCGTTCTCAACGCATAACGGCTCTGCGGACGAGTTACAAACCCAAGCTGACTCGTGGGAGAACACAATAACAAAAACAAATGACTTGACGACCAACGCTTTGACAGGAACAACGACATTGACAACAGAATATAGGAATCCAGAAGCCCTAACGGAGTCTGACGAAGACATCCTCCTCGCCTCATGCCAGGAGACGATTAAGAGTGCTCCCGGATGTACCTCTCCACCTCCAAAGGAGCCCTGAGTACCAATCAAAATGCACTGTCTGCTTAAGGAGTAAATCAGCGTAAGGAAAGGAAGTAATCCTTGAATAAAGTGAGAAAAAACCGGCACTTTAGTTGACAAAAAGCCCGAAATCAGAGAGTGGAGGAATATGAAAGTTCCCTGAAAATATACAATCAGAACCTACTGTCGAAACTAGCAGACAGGCAGGTTCCCAGAATGAAGCGAAAAAACCCAAACAGAGCAGAACAGTACAACAATAACAAACCACTTGAGTGATGTGGCCATAGACAGTTTGCAGGTGATTGTCATAGAAGGAAATTCCTCCTAACCCATCACTATATAGGATAAATGGGTCGAGATCGACGTCAGATACTGTCGCGTCTAGTTTTAAGATATGTACTCCCATCCGCAGTTTGATACTTGGGAAACCCTTAGAAGCTACAGGGCCATCATGTGCGCAAACCAGGCCTCCTTAAATTTTAAAAAGGTGCCCCCGTATCTCTCTCTAGACTAATAGAGGAAAACAGTAAAGAGGAATTTCTAACAAGGTAGGACGTCAACGCGAGATATATCATAGCTCAAACCCAAAAACAAGGGGCGCGAGTCGCTCTTAAAATATATTCTACATCGCCATTTAAGTATTTGTAATAGGGGCGAAAAGCCAACTTTAATTTTCTAATTTTCCCAAGCTCAAGTGAAAGATTCTATTATTTTGTTGATGCAGAGTTTTAAGTGTTTATGTATGTGTAATAGGATCTATGTTAAAAAACAGCGATCTATTTGATTTCAATAAGTCTTTATATCTGTAACTATAGATCTACCTTTTTAGAATTTTGGTACATATTTCGAGTTATCAGTCACTTCAGACAAGTATATTTTATCAAGAATGGAAAATATAATGTTTATTAACGGTCACTTTTAGAGGCTTTTTAAAACATTTGCAAAGGCGGTATCATTATTTTTCCACATACTGTACGTATAATAGATGGTAAGCAGGTGAAAAAAACAACAGGTATATAGCCAAACAAATAATAAAACACATATACACAGGTGCCCATACGTAAATATTTATAACTTTGCACACAAAACGAGAAAAAAGGGCAGATTAATAAAATGAGGGAAAGCGTGGCAACATTAACCTTCTTCCCTTCACAGTGTAAGATGTCTGGACAAAAATGTGTTGCTTCGAAATGTATGTGATATATTTTTTGGAATTTTTCGGTGAATGCTTTTTATTTGATAAATGAAAACTCAATGTCGTGTAAATGACAAATAAGCAGTCTCCATCAATGATTATGGTTTCTTACCCGGCAGTTTCAGGGACGCACAATAGACAAGCCAGACAAAAGAAAAACCCTAAGCAATAGCAACTACACACCAGTGAAATGTGAAGCATGTGCGTGAATATAATTCAAAATTTCATGTGTTTCAACAGTTCCTCATTAATCAAATCGAGCATTTCGTGGATGGGGCGTATGAGTGACATTTAATTTAGTTAAGTGATGACTGGCATATTTGTATGGGTGTATGTTTATATGTGTCAGCGTCATGTTTACAATCGATTAAGAAAAATTTAGACCGACATTTCTATTGACGCTAAATTAATATTTGATAGATGAAGCATTGACAATAACTTAGCTAAATCATCAACTAAGGCTGCGGTGGCTTATTGAAATACAAATTTTAAATAACTACTTGTAGCTGTTACCCGCGCTTTATTACGAAAAATAAATTGTGTATTAACAGTAAAAATAATTACTATTCACATTTTCAGAAGCAAAATAATTTAAATTTGAGCATTTGAAAGATCAATTTACAAAATTTGATGACTGACAGATCGGGAGAGTTAATTATGCTTATGTAATTGTTTTTTCTGTTGGGTCGTAGAGAGCAAAAACTCATATTATTGCAGTGCATCCTGGTAAACAACTTTGTGAGACTTATTGCTTTCTGTGTAAATAAAAATATTTCTTGCTTTCGGCACACGCAAGCAACCCACTAACAAATATCCGAGAGAGAAGCAGGGGTGCCCAGGTGCATACCGGCTACTTTTAGAGTTTGTTCCTGGCTTTTATTTATTGTGATAGAGAAAGCCATTTTTAAACAAAAATGTAATGGTTTGAACTAGAAGTTAGTAAGATAAGTTTGTGGGTATCATAGGGATTCTGTGTATCAATACCGTCTCTACTTTGGCCCCTTCAGTAAGAATGGTGAACTGAACGATGTGTCTCAGATCTATGATGCGTAACCTAGTGTCGTTGCACAGTTTAGGCGCATCAATATGACAGGCACACCAATTTTAAATACCCCTGAAAGGTCAAGGGAGTTTACAGGGCATATAGTTGCGTCGTCAGCTGTAATCACGGTGTCTATTGACATGTAGGTCCTCACCTCACCTGGAACTTGCCCTAATATTCTTTTATTACGGGCAGTAATTTTACAACCATAGCAAAATATTTCGGTTGACATTGCCGTCTGCAATGGCGTCTAGGAGGTGTATTAAGCTTTCATACTTCCACAACACGATATTTCTCGGAGATGTGGGCCGCCGGTGCCATGTTGCGGCGCGGCTGCCCGCCAGGTACGCGCTCTGTGTGAATGACTACCTTGCAACTATTATTGGGCATATTCTCTAGAGCGGACTTAAATTCATGGACCAAGATGATTTGATACTGTCTGTGAGTCTCCGCGTCATCATCTCCCATAAAATACATCTGTAAAAGTTGTGGCTGAGATTCGATTCGAGATTCATCAGTTTCACCTGTAAATAATGTTTTTAAGGGTTCCACAGTTTCTTCTAAAATAGGAATGGCTACTTTGCCCCTATAGCAATACATTCCCGTTCTTTCTTCATTACATTTGCATTGTGGCTATTGTAATCCAATGACACGTCATATTCAAATCCACATTTTTCAAATACCCCAAGAATTTCTGCTAAATATTGGCCGGCGCTCTGCTTGACGTTGAGCGACTGCGAGTCGTCGAGTATTTGTCTCATCTACTGTCTCAGAAGCACGTTAATTAGCCATTAACTGGGTATGCTCTCGCCGTCGAGCGTTTGCTTCATCAGGTGTTTCAATGGCACGCTGAGTGACCATACGCAGTGCGTTTTATTGACGCTGAAAAGTGGATTGCATTTTCCTGACCCCGAGCATTAGCTTGTGCTCAAGTTTCTTTAACTCTGATTTCTGTCTGATGTGCTGCTTGCTCAGAGTGCTCTGAGCACAAGTGGCATCACAAGTACTGTCCGTTTGTTTGAACATCGGAATAATTTGTTCGATTCGCAACTCTCAACGGTTGATGAATGGAAGACAAGTAATTTTATATTAGCGCCCTCGAGTAATTCCAAAGTAATTTGGAAATTGTTTTATTATGCAATTATGTGTATTCTCAGAAGATGCTATCTTGATACCTACATTGTCGGAAAACGTGACGTTTCATGAAAAAATGAAATCAAAACAGCTCTCAATTTTATTTTGCAGTGTTTTTAATGTATCAAAAAGAGTGCTCGATTCTCTCCTTGCTACTAAAAAAAAAATTTAGATATAACTTTAAATTAAATATTCTTTTTGTTAACCTGCTAAACTGCATATTTCGGTTTGGTTCGGTGAAACAAGCAATATCGTTACAATACTTTTATTAGCCACTGTTTTCGATAAAAATAGCAAGTATAAGTTAAAAATTTTTCCAATTAAGCCATTATAGAAAAATGTTATTGCCATGAAGCATGTGCAAACAAGCCACAAATAGTCGCAAAATGACGACACATACCCATGCATATAAAATATTAAGAGTTGTGTAGAAAGTTTTTTGTAATTTTAATCAATTTCATGGCTCAGTGAGTAAACGACAAGTAGCACACACATATAAACACCTATTAAATGTACACACACTAATGCGCCTGAGTGTACACAACGAAAAGAAAAAACAAAAAAAATCGGAAAAAATGGTGCACCATAATAAATTGCTACTGCAGCTGACTACCACATATATATACATACATGCAAGTGGCAATCAACAGTTGTGTGTTGAGGTGTGTAAAAGGATGCCAAAGCGATCAATTGCAAAGCGGTCAGCTGCAGCGCTTGTGTACAAACACGCTGGCCTCCAGGGAGAACACATTATTAACGCACACACACATGCACTCACGCTTTCACCCACACTTGCCACACAAATGCGCTCACTTCACTGCACGCCGCCACACTGTAAAGCTCACTGAAGTTGCACATTGCTTTCAATGGCACTTTTTACACGCTTTTATACCCTCGAGCTGCTTAAAAATATCAGCAACTACTTTAACATTACAACAACACTATCTCAATGCATAGCTCACATAGGTATATGTATAACATATATACATAAGCTAGTAAAAGCATTTAATAATATTTTCCCGTTGCATACCGAGCCAGCCAGTGGTCAGGGCCTTTGAGCATACCGTTGTCATTAAAACATTGCTCGGCCATGTATAAAGGCTTGCCACTGCTTGCCACATACATAGGTGAGCATCTGCCCCACATTGAGCCGGCAGCAGCTGTTCGCTGCTCCTGCGTTTGTGTGTGTGTACGTTGCACAATTTGCGGCTTCATCGTGCGGTTATTTGCCACTTGGCCGGCGCTAGTCCCATTGGCATGTCGGCTTTCATGCGGAGGCTGAGTTCTTCGGCGGTTGCCTTGATTGATTGGTGGCTTGTCACTGAGGTTGCACGGAATGCTTTCGCATTGCCACAATTCACTTGCAGTTTGATTGCGAATGTTCGGTCATCTAAATTAGTAGTAATTTACTTCAAATACTTCCGCTTAAAGTTTAATTGCGAAAATTAATTGCTGAACGAGAGAGGTGTTTGCTTATTTTCGACTTGCTTGGAATTCATTTATCGTCAATCCTGATACTTAGTCATTTAAATTGAGTTATTTTTCCTTAGAATTGTTAAGTGTAGTCAGTTTGATTTAATAAAAATAAAAACAAGAAGAAACCTTAACTTCGACATCACCAAAGGTAGAATACCCTACAAAAATAAAGAAGTTTACCTACAAGAACTTGATTTTGATCGCTCAATTTGTTTGTATATGATAAAGTGGACCGACATAAGCAGATATAAATTAGTTTTTCTATGGAATTGTCTATATTTGAAGCACCTTACGAAATTTACGGTCGAAAATCATTATGATACTAAACTAAATAATCATTGTCACAAGTGAATTTACTATTTGTGCGAAGATTTGTTTCGATAGATTTATCTTCAATCAATTATAAAAACTGATCGATTCGGAAGACGACGGTATCATTTAGCACTCCATTGGTTCAGTTTTTCTAGTGATATTTCTTAGATTTCATAGCACAGTTTGTAATTAATTTAGTTACTTGGAATATATTCGTAATATAGAAGATGGGCGTGGTCATTAGCGGTATCCCCTAAATAATTAAAGCTTGTTCAACATATCTTAGTAGAAACATTTGATCGGTTCATAATTTTTTAGCCCTCATATGCCAATATTTCCGCTTTTGACTTTATTATGTGAATGAAATTAGGAAGGCCAATTTTAATGGTGTTATGACTATAATGGTGAATCAACATTTTCCTTCGCTTTTAAAATTTAGCCAAAGCAGCATCGGCACTTCCTTGTATTTTCTTATAAAACCTACTGGAATTTCAATAACACATTTCTACACTCAAATAAGATATGCAGAGAGACCTTAAATAGGCTCAAACCTTCAAAACAATTATTTGATGAGGCAAGTCGAAAACAAATGTACAAGCTTACACCCTGTTATAGCGCTCAATACTTTTACTATAGAAAGATAAAGAAGCTGATAAAAGCGCTGATATCTTAATAATAAATATACTCGAAAGCAATAGCAAAAGCAAACGCAGAATACAAATATTTTTAGCTGAAAGAAAGGAGCGTAGCAGTGTCGATGTTCCTTCCTTATATACGAATATGTATGACTGTAACTCATTTTTTACTAACGAAATTAGTATTCATATATATCTGCACTTAAACAAGAACGTCGGTCTAAATTGAGTTTGCGTAAAAATTTATGATTTATTTGGTCGCATTCAAGTTTATTGCAAGCCGCATTTTATCCTCGCCGCACACAAATGTTTAGGCGATTGTTTGTGCACACAATCTTATTCTTAGCCATATCGGATTTTATTTTCCCTGGCAGCAGCATACTGGAGCATAACACAAAACAACATAAAATCGAATGAATGGTCCGTCCGCCAACCATGAGCCACATAAATAAGAGTTGCTTTGAAGACATTCACCAGAAAATCAATAACATCGGAAAGGCAAAGCAGAGTTATTCGGTAAGGTTTGCAAGTGCTTGAACGCTACTCGAAGTATTCTTAGCGAACTCAGCCTTCTTCTATTTACGAGCATATTCACATTTCCTCTAGCTTTACTGTTATCCAGACAGCTTGTTCATTTGACATAAACGTGGATTGTTTGTTCATTACATCGATCTTATATCGTCTTTACAGTTGACGGTGAGGGCTTAAATATATATGTCCAATCGTTCATCAGGGTTGCATTTTAGTGTTAGTCCTGCTATGGAAGAAAAAAATTGATCTTACCCCTTTGAACCGGCATCAAAGCTAGACTACACTCTTCCAAAAGGAGTAGTTTTACTCCCCATAAAACAAAAACAAACTTTATAAATGTGTTCAGTAGTATCAAAAGTAATTAAATCAATTCAAAAAAGATCATAAGCTATTTTCACTTAATCATTTGAGTCAGATTGTAAAAAGTTAAAGAACTTACTAACTATCTGTTGGTGCAATCATGAGACAGGCAAAACAAAAAATCCAAACTGTTGTTATGTTGCCTTTGGAAGGAAGAACGGCACAATCGGCGACGACTTCAGCGGGTATACAAAACCAATTTTTTTAATAGTTCAACAAATATATATTTATATACTTAAAACTACGGTTTTCCTTGTATTTTACCGAAATTTTATTAATACCTACCCTGGAAGCCTGACGAAATTTGTTGTATGACATGTTTTCGTTTCAGTCGATAGATTTTTCTATCGGCCCTAAAGTTTTTAAAATATTTCATTATATTTTTCATATATTTTATGCTTTTCTAATATATGGCAATCCCCTCATATTTTTATTTATAACAATCTAAAATCCTGCATCGTTTTTTTTTTAATTCAGTAATTGAATGATTTTCAGCCTTCTTGATACTCCGCCACACATGCATAGGTCCTTTGCTTATTTAACCAGAAGTGTTTAACGAACCAGCGATCGCTTTCGCAACAAATACGCATTTTCAATCCCATTCACGCTACTAAATACATGTGTATATGTATATGTGTAATAACTTATGCATGTGTGTGTCTGTAGTATTTCAACAACTATGCGTGCATATTCTTGCTCATTTTAGGGCTTATCCCCTCTTTGATTTATTGATTGAAAATTCCATTTCCACTTTGAATTCCCGCGCAAAATAGGTCATTAGTGTCTTTGTGTGCGCAGAGAAGCATTTAAATTCATTTGGGCGCCTAAAAGCAGGCAAGCGGAACTAAATATTTGATATGAACAGCGAATTACTTGAATTGTTGATTTGTATACCCAATAAACCAAAAGGATCATGGTGGTTATTTGAAAAATATGTAGTAAAGAGAATATTATCAATGGGAGGGTGGCAGAAAACATTTTTGTTGAAAATAATATTTAATATATATTAATTTATAACAAAATCTGCTTACTTATTTACCGAGTCGCGATTTTTTAAATTTAGTTGTACTTTTTTCCAAAATTATTTTGAAAAACTTTTTTATACAATTTTATCGGATTAAGTGTTCTAAAAATTATTTTTTTTAGTGTAGTGATCGCTAACAAAACTCTCTCGTAAAAAAAGTTTTTCCGCGATATAATTTTCACTCTAATAATTAGCCTGATTCGTTTGGTTTAGTGCATGTTTTTAAATGCTCTCTCAACCGAATTGTATGTTCATTCTCAGCCGAGTGTGAAGCAATTTAATTTGTTTATGAAAGTGATATAGAATTTAGTTGGTTTTTTATGCATGTGCGAATATGCTTTAAAAGATAACTCATTATTTTATAGCTTTCCACATTAAATCGACAAAAGAAATGCAGATTAGATTCTCTAGCTTATTATAATTTTTTATTTGTTCATCTATAACAGTTTGAGTGCTAACATTGGGCATTCTTTGAAAAGACATTTCACTTATTGAATTGTGTATTTATAAATTACATTTAAATTACAAGTGGAAATTTTGATTAATTTTTCCAAATATAAAAGATTTTTTTTTGTGTTTGAAAATTTCTTGCAACAAAGATGGCAAACAAGTTGATAGCTTGCCCATATTATATTATATTATTTGAAATAAAAATTTACATGTCTTCAAAAGCACCCTTTGTATTTAATATCTAAGCAATTCTGCAAAAATTCGTACTTAAGAAGCTAACTTGAAGTGGAGGGTTAATCAATTAATGAAGTATTCCTTTAAAATTCCATGAACATTTCTTCACAGTTATAATACATTTAAAATACGAGTACATACATATAACTTAAGATTGTGTGTGAAATGGGTACACTGAGAAAAAAGTGAAGCTTATTATGGATTGGTATCAGAAGGTAAACACTTTTTTATTACTTTTATGAGTGTTTCAAACTTAACCGAAGAAAAAAGGGATTTCATTTAACACGTTTACGCGTCAATAACCTTGTTTCCATCAAAGCAATTATGAAAAGAATAGGCTATTTGGTAATATTAAAAAACAATTTCGCTCCGTCAGCAGCTAGACTCAATATAAATGGTGATTACTGCTATGTTGAGGATAACAACCCATAGCATTTTGCTTTAGTGGTTAAGGAATGGTTGTTATACAACGTGAAAATAGTGCAGCCGGATCTGCACCAGAGTTTAGACCTCAATCTCATTGAAGACTGCTTGTTAAAGACTACTCATACAAAGTATTAATTTTTCTTAAAGAGTGTTGTAATGTCAATAACTGCAAATGTTTTTTTTTTGTTTTGAAAATTGAGTAATTTTAGAATTTAAACCCAAAAACAAAGATTAATTGCTTTTTAACAATCAATAAAATGCCAAAAAAAACATGACATGAAAATATAACATATATGGCAAATATTATAAGGTTTTAAGTGAGCAAGTATTTTTTAAGCTCTTATAGCACCTGTGATATAATATTAGAAAACTGTTATACACAATTGAAACCTCTCAATCTCGTTGATGGTACAATATTTTTTAATTTCGTGGAACCTTAAATACTGTAATTAATAATGATGTTTTCAAAAAAGTCAATTTCGAATTTGAAGTTAAATATTTTCTTTTTTATTTGGGACTCAATCTGTCGAAAACGATTGCAATACACAGTCAATTATTATACAGTGCTTTTGATAATTTATTCCTTTGAACTGTTAATTTTTTTCATAAAATTACGACTTTAACAAACTCTACTCTTTATTTGAATAATTTATAAAAAAAAGTACTGAAAAGGAGATTCTTTCTGATTAAGTAATTGATATTTACATATTTATGTACATATATATAATATTTGGTTTACCAATAATTGCTGTTTTGAGCCACCTAGGGCACAGTTTGCACCGTAAATACGATTTCTCATAATATTTCAAAAGTTACCTCTTTTTATACTCTCGCAACCTGTTGCTACAGAGTATAATAGTTTTGTTCACCTAACGGGTGTTTGTATCACCTAAAACTAATCAAGTTAGATATAGGGTTATATATATATAAATGGTCAGGATGAAGAGACGAGTTGAAATCCGGGTGACTGTCTGTCCGTCCGTCCGTCTGTCCGTCCGTCCGTCTGTCCGTCCGTCCGTCCGTGCAAGCTCTAACTTGAGTAAAAATTGAGATATCTTTATGAAACTTGGTAGACATGTTTCTTGGTACCGTAAGATGGTTGGTATTGCAGATGGGCGTACTCGGACCACTGCCACGCCCACAAAACGCCATTAATCAAAAACAAATAACTTGCCATAACTAAGCTCCGCAATAAGATACAAGACTGTTATTTGGTACACAGGATCACATTAAGGAGGGGCATCTGCAGTTAAAACTTTTTTTTTAAAAGTGGGCGTGGTCCCGCCTCTAAAAGGTTTAATGTGCATATCTCCTAAACCGCTTATGCTATAATAACAAAATTCACTAGAAGCAAATGTTTTTAGCACTTCTATTGACGGTGTGAAAATAGTTGAAATCGGGTGGCAACTCCGCCCACTCCCCATATAACGGTACTGTTAAAAACTACTAAAAGCGCGATAAATCAAGCACTAAACACGCCAGAGACATTAAATTTTATCTCTGAGATGGTATAAATTGGCTTTATAGGAACCACGTTCAAAATTAGTCAGTGGGCGTGGCACAGCCCACTTTTAGGTGAAAACCCATATCTTGAGATCTGCTCAACCGATTTCAACCAAATTCGGAGCGTAACGTTCTTTTCATGTTTCTTTGTCATAGTGCGAAAATGGGCGAAATCGGATTACAACCACGCCTATTTTCCATGTGACACCATTTTAAATACCACTTGATTCTTTCACTTTCCACTATGCAAATCATGCAATAATGATTATATTGGCGTAAAACTTTGCGTGAATAATAAGTTTAAAGTATGCCACCTTGCGGCCAAAAATTGTCTAAATCGAACCAAAACTGTTCAAACCCCTAAGTACTAAATATGTGGACCCCAGTGCCTATAGTTGACCTTCTACCGAAAATATCAGTCAATCCACAAAGAAATCTCAAACGAGTATACCATTTGACTTTGCGAGAGTATAAAATGTTCGGTTACATCCGAACTTAGCCCTTCCTTACTTGTTTTAAAATATTTTTGAGTAAGACGCTATGTATGTATATGGATAATTATAGATTTATTTAATTTGTTTCACTCTAATATATTATGCACTATTTAAATATCTAAGTATGTTTATAAAAAGTTCTAATTAATTTTAGATTACAATATATTGAAATTATCTATTTATCACATTTTTTTTCATTATCATTTATATAATTAATGGTGCTGAAATTTGTTAATTATTATTTCAAAAAATTCGTGCTAAAATTTAACTTTTAAGCTACCTGGCCTGTAACAATTTACTAAACATTAACTAGAACTTACATTTAATAACATTAAGACTACTTTCACAAAATAAAAACTATATTTTATTAGCACTACTTTAAAGACCAAATAAGTACAAAGGTACGTATTTAAGTACATCACTTTAGTAATTAATTATAAAGTTAAGTATTTAGTTTAAGCAGCATGTCTTCAATTATCATCGACTATAACTGGAATTCTGTAAGCGCTCTGAGCGAATAGAGACACCAAAACCATTTCCACCAAGACCAAACTGTTAATGATGGCTGCAAAAGGAAGCAGGAATAGTAATGATTAGATAGTATTCTAATAATACATGTATGTATGTATATATTTTGTAATGATTTCCAAATTGTTAAAACTTACACTGCTTATAGATAATATGATTCATCGGGTAGTCGCCTCCCAGTAATAATTTATCCAACTGCTTGTCCAATATGAGATACTGCATCTTGCATAGCAACAAAATCAGCTGTAGCGCGAACATTTTTTTCTAAACAGCAATAATAATAAAATTACAGTTATTTATTACATTTGAAAATATAATTTAATCATCAAAAACTTAACTTACCGTTGTACTGTAATCCGAATGTAAATTATTCACCACACGCACTAGTATATTTAGACCCCATGAACCGAGTATAATGGAGGAAATGATGAATGGTAGAAAATAGTATTGTACATCGTGGAATAATGCCTGGAATTGAAAAATGTAAATAACATTCAACAAGTCTTATGTAGTTAAAATTATTATTGTAGAATAATATTATATATTATATTTCCAATAAAATCGAAAAAAAATTACTGCCCCGGGTGAGGCTCGAACTCACGACCTTAAGATTATGAGACTTACGCGCTGCCTACTGCGCCACCGAGGCTACATCATCGTCGCTGTCAAATGCCTTTTATATGCTCATCTACCAAAAACACTTTTTTGTTGTTTTTGCAGGACCAATAATAACAGTTATTGTTAGAATAATAATACACGCTGTTGTGGATTATTTAAATAGTCTAATGTACATATTTGTTTTTTTATTTACAGCATTGCTAGTGGCTGTTGTTGGGTTTCGGCATTATTTACCTAAATTGTTGGCGATAGACAATTACTACAACAAACAATTGGTGTGGCGCCTGTTTTTACTAGTTCTAATTGCTCTGTACCATAGATAGGATTTTACTATAATCCTAATAACAAGTAAGTTAAATACTATATTTTTATGGACCATACGTATGCATGATTACCTCGTTTTTTGGTAATTTAGCTATAACCACTAGTTTTATAATAATCGTGTTATTTTTTTTTTTCGTTTATACACTTTTTGCTTCAAATTTTCACGCTTCTCATTTAGAATAGTTTATTTAATGAACTTAATTTAAGTACATATACATATATAGCCCCAACCCGACTCCGAATTATAAACAATTTAAAAATAGATTTGAAAGTTTCAAATGTTTCCTTGATGGAGAAACTAATGACATCGTTGGGAGTTTTCTTAGAAATGCATCATTTTCCTCAGAGCGCTCTTCTATTAATGATTAATTTACTTCAGTGTTCTATCAACATTACAAATCATGACTTCGGGATGTAAGTCGAGAGAAAGAGAGCCGATACTTTAACTAAGGCTGGTCACATAGAGGTAGAAGCAGCAGAGGAAAGTATATGAACTAAATTATATTGCAAAAAAAAATATACTTTTTGGACTCGATGCTCAACTTAAATTTTACAAAAAACTAAGTAAGTTCCAAGATTTGGCTATATTCGAGCTAGGTTTTTAGTCTTTAAATTTATTGTTGTGCCTCACTAGTGGATTTATGAGAATAGTGATAGTAAGTGTAATTTTTAAATTGCCCATATTACGTAGCTTGCTTTTTCTACTTCGGTTGCAATCGGGCAATTCGCAGCTTTAATAAAAATTAAAAACTGAAATTTTTGGATTAATACAATACATACTTAGAATGTTTTGACATAGAAGCGCTATTGTGTTGTTTACAGTAACTTAAAATATTCATTTCGGGCACACAATGGAATTAAAACGCGAGCATTTTCGTACGATTATTTCTGAAAACTTTTCACGAGGATTAATTCAACAACAGTGCATCGATGAACTTAAATAAATTTGTAGCGATGAAGATCCATTAATTACCCGTGTGTATCGATGGTATAGTGAATTCCATACAGGTCGTAGATCACTCCAAGACGAATTTCGTTAAGGTCGTCCAAAAACCGTTGTGGACCGGAATCTATTGATGCCGTGTTCAAACTGATATTGCAAGATCGTCATGTGACCTATAGTGAGATTGAGACAACTATAGGCTTGAGTGGGACCAGCATACATGTAATATGGCATAAAAATTTGAAATAAAATTTGTTCACGTTAAATTCCACACAATTTGTCAATCGCAGAAATTGTGTGGTTCGTCGAGAGAAATGTTAAAAGATACGATAACGGTGCTTCGAAACACGTTTATGATATCGTGACAGGTGATGAGTGGTAGATTTCCACGTATGAGCCTGAAAGTAAACAGCAGTCGACTGAATGGTTGTTTCTAGATGAGCCGAATCCAACAAAAGTCGTTCGCGCACAAAGCACTTTCAAGCAAATGGTTCCCTGTTTTTTTGGAAAAGCTGGACATGTTGCAATCATACCACTAGAACAACGCAGAACAGTATATTCGGAGTGGTACACATTCATTTGTTTGTCAGTTGTCTTTCAAGAAACCAACCGCCGAAGATGCGTAACTCTTTATCACGTCAAAGCCAGTTCTCACACATAGACTAAAACTCAAAACATCGTTTTGAGGAGTCATCCACCGTACATTCATTATTTGGCACCAAATGACTTTTAGTCACATACGTAAAAAATTAAACTTAGAGGTCAACGTTTTTCGACACCTAAAGAGGCGGTTGATGCGTTCAGAACGGATGTTTTGGACATACCTCAATCAGAGTGGAAAAAGTGCGTGACAATTGGTTCAAACACAGATTGAAGTGGATTTAAAAAGCAATAAACGATTTTCGATTATTAATATTTGTCTAATCCCGAAATATAAAAGGCAACCCCGACTATGAATCTTATATATAAGTAGAGTTAACCCAATCCCACTACATACATATGTATATATGTATTTAATCGATATACGTTCATGTTACTCACCATATCATTATAGAAGATACCATTCAATACCAACATTATGCTGCCTTGTACGAATGGCATTTGATACACGAGACACCGCAATACCACAAATCGCCCCCTTGTGGGCGTCACGCCTGGTAAACATATGCAACAGCAACAACATGGAGGCGTCTTAATCGGTACAGCCATGCCCGCTGTCTCTTTAATAAAGCTGGTTTCAGAACCAATAAAATGACCACAGAGTTGATAGAAGAAGACGGCGCCGACCGTAAACGAAAGATGCATCACAGTGTGAAAGGTGAACCATAGCTTCGGAAAGAGTAGTGTGAGCAACGCTGCAAGACTGATGAGCGGGTACAAGGACACGAGTGCTATAGAAGGAATGAGCAGTGGCTTGCGTAGACGTTGCCGAAGTTTAGCCAAAGTCGTGAGAAAAATGGAAATGGTGAGCATAAATGTTAAGACGGAGACAAATATGCATAGTGTGACGAAAGGAGTGAGATCTACGGGAGAAAGAGAAAAAAATTATTTTTTAGTTAGAGAAATATTAGCACTACTCACTATTGTAGTATTCTGTTAATGTGGGATGTGTGAATATTCCGTTTTCATCATCGTATGTTAGATTGTTGAACTCTTCGCTATTTAATGCTGGCGACGCTAGTAGATCTCCATTACTGCTGCCGGCGAACGGCGTAGTGGAATCTATCGCTGTTGTGGATACTTCTGTGGTTGTGGACATTTTTCACACAGGTTTTCGCTTCTATTGACTTCACTAAAACAAATGTGTATTTATTCCGCTGGACCTCCAATCCTAACTAAGGCGTTTTATGAAGCTGTAAGAGAGTTGAACAAATATACAATTATAAATATTCATTGCCTATTGAGTTGGTAAACTGCTCTATGCTTGTAATACATTAGTCTAGCATTTAGTTTAAAACATTTTAAAATTAATTTATCACATTTTTTAACACTCAGGACAAACACAAAGGCTCTTCAACAATTTGTTTGCAGAAAAAATATTCTTTTATTGGATACCTTTTGAGTGTCATGTTATTAAAGGCGTACTTCAATCCATACACCTAAGTAAATAAAAATTACAAGTACTCATATATACTATGTGTACACTAAGGTGGGTCAAAAATATAATGTTTTTTTTTTCTTTGGAATGTTACTCTGAAAAGGCTCTCAAAGTATGAGCTTTAAAATTTATCGGGTTTTTATTAACTTCCCGCTAAGAAAATTGAAAATTTTCTAAAAATCGGGAAGATATTGGTTTCACCCCATTTTGCAAAAATCGAGTTCTCAACAGATCTCGACGTTTTGAGGGTCGAGGAAGCTTCCCCGAACATTTCTACGATGATGTCCGTATGTCTGTATGTATGTGTGGATGTATGTGTGTGTGTGTGGATGTATGTGACCCTCTTATAACTTTTAAACGGCTCAACCGATTTGAATAAACTAAACGGCATTCCAATGGGTTTCATTGCACTAGAATTTCGTGAGAGTTTGGACCAAATCGGACCAGTAGATTTTGAGAAATCTCAAAAATCGTTTTTTCCAATTTCCTCCAAACGACTTGACCGATCAACACCAAAAACTAATCAGTTCTAAACCTTGAAAAACACATCGTTTGCCGCAAACCGGGTCGAAATCGGTTGATTTACTTGCGAGATATTGAAAACGAAAAATTTCGAAGAGCTCAAAAGCAGTGAAAAAAGCGAAATTTGAACGTTAGCGTATGAAATTAGCGGGAAGTTGCAGGGATGGCCCTTGAGGCCAACCGTTTTCCACATTTTTTTTTTCTTATTATTAGATAGAAGATATGAATTTTTTTTCTGTTAATAAGACTGCAGTTTTGCATTAAGAAATAATCCATGCCAAATTAATTGAAAGTATCTCTTAAAATGGAAAAGTTGTCTATACAATTAATTTATTCCGATCGTTCAGTTTGTATGGCAGCTATATCTTATAATGGTCCGATATCGCTCGTTTCATCAAATGAGCAGCTTCTCGAATTTTAGATTGATATCTCAAAAATTGAGGGACTAATTCGCATATATACTGACAGACGGCCGGACAGACGGAGATGGTTAAATCGACCCAGCTCATCACGCTGATCATTTTTATATATACTTTATAAGGTCTCTGAAGTTTCTTTATGGTGTTATGAACATCGTGGTAAACTTAATACTATTAATAATATTATATATCCTGTTCAGGGTATAAAAAAGGTAAGGTTTTTTAAGGTTAGCATCGAGAGAAAATCGTTAAATTTACCGGATCCAAGTAATAAGATGCATTTACGGACAAAAACAAAAAAAAATCTACAAAATTACTTTGGAAGACCTTAAAATGAGGTTGATCAAGAAAACTAACACTCGAAAGATATCAAAGGTAGTTTTGGACATATGCGAGTCGTTCAGTAATGTTGTGGTAAGCAAATACTCTGCGCAAAGTGAGTGTCGCGATATCATGAATTCAATTCAAATAAACCGATAACAAAATTGCATGAGTTGGACTTCGTATTCCTTCTGCATCCACTGTATTGTCCAGACGACTTATTTCCAGCTACTTATTTTTCTCTTACACCGTAAGAGAATCTTCACTGGAAATAAATTTAATAGCAATGCAAGGTAATCATTGAAGCTGAGGCCTATATTTATAAAGCTAAAGGCAAATCGTAGATTTGTAAAAATAGCTTGGAAAAGTTGAAGCATCATTAAAATCGGTGTATAGTTCTCTATAGTTATAATAATATCGAATTTTGCCTAAGTGATGTACTTTTCTTTAGAACTAGTTCGGCTATTTTGCCATACGTGCTACGAGTATAACATAAATACCTAAACGAAGGTCAAGTGTACTCACTTCGCGGTAATAAGTATAATTTTCACAGACGTATGCAATATTTCCGACCGCCACTGTTCTCCATATGTAAACGACTACATTTTGAGGGCCATAGATATGACACATGGGAGTATATCATTTGCCACTTCTCCAAAACAAATTTGCTGAATTCATTCAGCTGTGAGTGCTTGTAAAAAGAGTTGATACAATACACTAGAAATAATATTTATTCCATTAAGTGCTTTAACAACATGGGTAGACCTTGTTGCAATAGTTATATCTATGTTAGCCACATATAATATTATATTATATATTATATCAAATGTCAAAGCAAGTTTAAATTGTCACAACGAAATAAGTGGATTTTCAAAGAAATCGTTTTAGCAAAACATATTTAACTATAATAACAGTTATTTCAATGTTCAGAATAATCAACGCCTTTGAATTAAATAATTTTAAATGCATACATATGTACATATGCTTCTATCTTCCAAGTGCACTTGATTAAAAGTTTTCTTTGCGAATCAAGCAAATTTAGTAAGACAACATAAAACTTATTTCTAGAAATACAAATAATGCTCAATTCTTCCAAGTTTCCATATGATGCATAAATTTAATTTAAATCCCATGGAACTCTATCAAGCATTAAAATGCAATGAATAGGATGTTTGTGGTGTACTCGGCATGTCAAACGTGAGTGAGAGTGTTTTCGGTGGAATCGATTATGCTAAACATATGTACATACATTCGTACATACAAAAGGGAGACAATCGATCATTGATTGCTTTTGAGATAATATAATGCATGCCTGTACTATACATATGTACTATACCATATTTATATATACACTTGTCTATTTCTGTGCATAAAAATGCACACCATATTTCAAAGACGAGAGAGATTTTGTGAATATTTTATTTTAGCCTTAGCCACACTAAGCTTCAACTTACAAAATTTATTCAAACAAGATTTGAAATATTTTTCAATATATGTGCATATAACATATATGTAAATAATACTAAGTATTTCAGAGTGCCTGCACTGAGTTGAACTCTGAATTTTTTGTATGTTTAATAAAAATATCAACTAACAAAGGGACAGTGGCGCCATCTAGAAGTTCATACATCCATGTATTTCAAACTTTAAGCCGAAATTCACGTATAACGTTTATTTATTAGTTCTTGGAGTTCATTTAAGGATTAAGGAGGAGCTTAAGACTCCATCGCATGAGAATCGGTTCCATATTATCGGAACTGTCTCAAGTTTTTATTCAGGAAACAGCTGTCAATACGGCAATCTTTTATGAAACTAAAAATGAGTATTTGGAATAAAAGTTTATATAAATAAAAAATGAGTATTGTACCACACAAATATGAAATATCCCTATATACCTAAATCAAGGCGATACTAAATATATTATTCTATAATATATTCTATGATGTAAGGAATGTTGACCTGTCTCCATCTGTAAATCTGAACGTAATGGATGTATGGTATATGCAAAAAAAGCGAGATTAGGATCTTGCATAGCTTATATACTGATAAAATTAACTTCAACTTATAGATCTGCAAAACATATCAAGAATTATCCTCACTATACATGACGACATTCGATTGCCATTAATCCGATTAAGCTCATTGTGAAATGTGAATTTTCTATGACTATAACAGGAACAGCAACTATAACAGGAATTCAATTTAAGTAAATAGAAAAAATATCATAATATATTTTGTTAAGAAGCGCAACCTGCTAATATAGAGTAAGTACCAGGGACCCAGGGAAGGAACTGTTATATTTCTTTGATAAATATCTCAGCATAATTACATTAAACTGAGAGATTCAGCTTTTCCACTTTTAGTGAGTGATTAGAAAATTATTTTTAAATAAAGGAAAAATTGTCTATAACTCTATAACATCGTGCTACTGAAGTGCAACTTCTCTAGCAATAATAATAATAATAACCCAACGATTACCCTCCTCTCGCCCAACCGACGCGAGGGGCGCAATCCGCATACGTGCGGAATTAGCCGAGTTAGAAAAGACAAAAGAGTTTTTTAAGTGTTGAGATTTAAAACTGCTCAGCTACAGAAACAAAAATTTCAACAGCTAAAATTTATTGTTACAATATAATAAGTTGTTACATTTTCATTCATTAAGAGAAAACAATAAAGTCTTTTTAATTTTGAAAAGTGAGTCAGATAAGTAAAATGTGCTGGAATGAGAATTAAAATCATGACATATACGGCGGAATGGCTTGTTTAGTTGAGAATTCGATCTACGGGATTTTAGCAGTAAAGGTCTAAACTGCCTCGAAAGGTGAACCGGGATATTAAATTTAATTTCAGACAGGAGAAAAGAATTGCAAACTGTTCCATTCAAAATTTTCATTAAGAATATTATGCCAAGCATTTCCCTACGACTAGAAAGTGTAGGTAGATTAATAAGTTTTAAACGAATAGTGTATGGAGTTAGACTTACCCTAGAATCCCATCGGAAATGCGCTAAGGCGAAAAGTAAAAATTGTTTTTGTTTGTTTTAAATATGGAATTCAATAAAAATAGGAATACATTTTATAGAAACAAAGAGTTGAAAACAGTAAAAACAGATTGTATACATTATTTCTGCGATTATATCCTAGAAATTACATGACTGTTATGAGGTTACTGCTACTGAAAATATTTCGGTGTAAATTAATTACCTTTCATTTAATAACAATATATATTTACTTCAATAAATTGTGCAATATATATCTATTTTTTCAAAAGGGTAGCTTCACTTGTTGAAAATTTGTACATCAGACAGAAATCATGCTAAAGATTGAATTCCTATTTAGTTTGATGTCCATGTTACAGTAATTCATTGAATTGAAATATTTATAAAGATGGCACCTCTTCACAGCATATAGCCTGAACTTTGAGCATCTCTCTGATCTTTGATCTTGAAATTATTTTTTTTAACTTGTACGATATTTAACTTTAAAAAATTTCAAAAGGGTGGCAATCTTCTAACTAGTTTACTTAAAACCATTTGAGCATTACATCGAAAAGTTATCAGTATGATAAATATTGCATTAGTAATCTCAAAATAATTGAACCTGTGACGGGATTTTGTTTAGTTACACTATTTCGTTGCACCCATGTGATTTTAAAATCATGCCTTACAAAAATATTCTTATATTAAAATACTGGTTCACTTACCAAATTATGTAATTGAAAAATAATTAGTAATTTGCGCTAAATAACTGTAATTATGACATAAAAATAAGTTTTAAAATCAATTATTTCACGTGAGTGACTGACAAAAAGTGCCATCAATTCCATAAATGTGTTGGTAATCTGATACGGACAAATTACTTGTTAATTGCTCATTAACTTTTTTAGGTAAACATCACCAACAAATGAATGGTAAATGATTTAATTTTTTTCGACTTTTTATATAATTTTAAATTCCGTCAAAACCGGTGCAGAGATAATCGGCAGCAGAACCCCGGTACGCGGTGGCATTGCCTCTTCGCTTATCAGTAATCATAGCCACTCAAGTGGCATTAAAGCGCTGTCATTTGATAAGCGGAGAAGCAGGCAAAAAAGCATAGAAATCATAAGCGTCGGCAATATTCATTAATTACCGCTATTTGTAGTTGTCACTTCAGTGACAAATGTCGGGGCAAATGGACCGAGCAAACTGGTCATTGCGTTTTACATGCAAGCGGCAGCAAGTACTTAAGCATTTAAGCATTTGGCAATATGTCAGCCCTGAAATGCGTCTAAGCTGTTGAATGGAAACATCAAAAGCGAATTAAAAAGAAAAAACGTTCTTCAAATTATAAAATTCATGGTCATTTGATAGAAATGTCTTTTATGATATCAACTAAAATTCAAAACATCATTTAAAGAAAATGTCGCAATTAGCTGAAAATAAAAGCAATATTAAAAGTCAATTGAAAGATGTCAGCTAAGTTGCCATAAAGGTTTGCGCCAATTAAACGTCACTGAACACCGTTGTTCGACTTTGGCCAGCGTGTGACGTTGAAGCAAACCAGTTCACTGCCGATTGGGCGAAAAAAAGCTACAAAGGGAACGAAAAAAATTATAAACTATATGAAAACGCTTATTGTTTGCAGCATACTTATGTAATATCTATGTTAGCGCCAGCGAGTGAGTGACCGCGAGTTGTGTAAAATTTTGGAAGATTTTTGTGGTAGTTAACCACTGTTATATGTGGAAATACAATAAAATGAAAAGGAATGGCAGCACTTTTAATTAGCGATTTGTTGCGCAATGCGTGACCTTTGAAATTACTATAAATGCGCCTAAGTTTTGAATGCACGCGAGAAAGGTAGTACGCGAACTGTGTAAAATATTTAAATGATTGCAAGAGATTGGAATTTGTAGATTCGGTCAAGGCTTCAATTGGTTTACTTTTATAGGCGGATTTTGAAAAGTGTTAAATTTTTTAACATATTTTTCCTTCAATAATCTGCAGGTCTTAAAAGTAGCGTTATTATAATTTCAAGTAATTTCCTAGCAAAAACTATCTAACATTCCAAAATATTAGGTAAAGTAAAAAGTTCGTTCGGTTTTTTATCGATTTTTTAAAAGATTATAACTTTGTGTACATTTGGCCGATTTAAATATGCGCCGTTTTGTTCGTAAACTTGTTGCCAACGAGATGCAAACTTCATTATACCCCTCCCGTAGAAGACTGCGTCCCTATTGCCAAAAAACTCGGAGAGCCAATTTTCACAGGCCTCTCTTGAGGCCAACTTCTCACCATTAAGCAAAAGCCATGGACAGGAAAAGATGGTAATCACTTGGTGCCAGGTCCGGACTATAAGGTGGGTGCATTAGAACCTCCCATCCGAGCTCCAGGAGCTTCTGGCGAGTCACCAAAGACGTGTGTGGCCTGGCGTTGTCTTGATGGAACACAATTCGGCCTCTGTTGATCCAATATGGCCTATTCTGGATGAGTGCTGCCTTCAAGCGGTCCAGTTGTTGGCAGTAGAGGGCCGAATTGAGCGTTTGACCATAGGGAAGCAGCTCGCAGTAAATGATTCCTTGCCCATCCACCAAACACACAGCAAAACCTTCCTGGCCGTCAATCAGGTCTTGGCCACCATCTGGGCCGCTTCCTCGAGCTTTGACAACGACCGTTTGCGCTCGATGTTGTCATAAGTGACCCATTTTTCATCGCCAGTCATAATCCGCTTCAGAAACGGGTCGATTTGGTTGCGATTCAGCAGCGATTTGCAGATGGAAATTCGGTCCATCATGTTTGTGGCGTTAGTTCGTGTGACACCCAAACATCGAGCTCCTTTTTGAATCCAAGGTTATGAAAATGGTTCCAAACGGTTTTCTGGCTTATCTTTAGTTCCTCAGAAATTAAATAAGTGCTCACGTGATGGTCTGTTTCCACTATTTCCATAATTTTATCGCAATTTTCGACGACAGGCCTCCCGACGCGTGGTACATCTTTGACATCGAAATTACCGGAACGGAACCTAGCAAATCACTTTTGTGCTACACGTTGGTTTACAGTATCGGGCCCTTAAACTAAATTAATGTTTTCAGCCGTTTTGGCTGCTTTTTCGCTTTGATCGAAGAAAAATTGTAAAATATTGCGAATTTTCTCTTTGTTGGTCTCCATCTTTGACGAGCGCTCACAACGAACTGAGTAAATCAATCGAAAAACTGTCAAAAACAAACTTTTAGCGCGAATAAACACGTTTTCAGCGCCGTATAGTATGACATGATGCAGCACGTAACACTAGTACTATGGACAATAACGCCATCTCTTAGATAAAATCCGAACGAACTTTTTACTTGACCTAATATTATTTCATTTGGCATTGATTAACTACTGTAATACTGAAACTATTCTGGAGACGAAAGCAATGGTAAAGAATTACACTAGAACCGAACCGAAGAGACCGCCCAGCTAATAGTGTACTTATATATAATATTACTTAGAGACATTTCGCTATCCCCTCTCAGCAATGGGAGCCTTACAGTCAAGTTGAGCTTCAGACGACCAATGAAATTCTATATTTGTGGCTCGAGGCTAATGTATTGTCTGTATGGGGTCACATTAGGGTAAGCCAAAAACTAAATTATCGAATATATGAAAAAGATATCCCTGAAAGAAAAAAGGTTTAGCTTAATTTTAAAAGGTGTCGGCAGGCATTCAAAGTTGCCCATTTACATAAATAAGACCTAAAAGATCGGGTGTCAATAAAAAACAGCATATTTTTTTACCGTTTTTGATAAAATTTGATTTGTGAATTCTTGGGTAAGCTAAAATTTCCTAAAAATCTACCTCGGTGAATTTTTTTCTCAATTCATATGTTTGTTTATTTACCAAACATATAAGCAAGGTTTAAAGCCAAAATAATAGCCCTTGGCCGGATAAATTCCGTTTCAATTTCGATACCATGGAACCAGAATTCGTGAGTAGTGATTGATCCTGTGTATGTTCAGTACATTTGGGAAGCTACCGAGTCTCCACTAATTGCTAAAATCAAACTTATAACTAACTATATATATTATAAACTAATGAAGCTAATAACTATAGTATAAATATATAATATATACACATATTTATATGGTATTTTGAAATAGTGGAATCATCTTAGGCATCCTTCTACAAGTACCTTGTATACCTACTTCACTCAGGTTTGCCGTAAAGAGATTTCACGATATAGTCGCAATGTCAGAACGAGATATTATAGAATAAGCTTTCAGAAAAGATATTTCTTATCTATATATTCTATGTTATTTACAATACAATATTTTCTGTATTAAAGGAAATTTAGTTTAAAATCATTTGATCATTTCGAAAATGTATTAATATTAAACAAATTCGTTTAAAATAATTGCTGGAATCTACACTCGGTAAACATATGGTTTTCATAATTGTCGGCACTAGACTTGACTTCAGTATTTTGTAGCTAGATCTTTACTCCATATTATATGTAAATTTACAGCCCTGAGAAAATTGGTACAAAGGATGTGACATTTCATTAAGAACAGTAAAAATAATACAACTTCTTTGGGGTAATAAGTTAGACCTTCAATAATTAACACGAAACACGGTGTTGGTAGTGAACTAGGGGCTGTAATAAATTAAGCAGCAATTAGAAAAATAAATTCAACTTTCAAGCGCTCACTAAAAAATTTGTTAATACTTTTGATTATGATACATTTTCGAGGATGTAAAACTTTTGTTCGTTATAAAGTTTCGTAGTGTGTCCAATTTTTTAGTCTCGATTGTATCTAATTAACGCGCTAGTCTGCTACACATAATTTTTGTAAATCGTATGCAATTAAATTGATTATAATTAAGCAAAAACTTTTTGCAAACATCAATGCTCTCAAGAGTCCCAACAACTAACTACCATATATAACGGTGAATATATACACGATAAAGATGTTTGTGAGGTATTTGTTCAAATTAATAGGCACACAATAACAAAATTTGCAAAACGACGACCAAAAATCCGCCTTCCCAGGTAACATAGCTACTTACTTAACTAATTTAAAGTTGTTTTTGTTGGAAATTGTTATCAAATTAGCGAGTAAATATTTGTATTTGCTTAAATATTGGCATTAAAAAGCTTAATTGCTGCTAGCAGTTAGATGTGCTCACACTTAGAAGTTCAATAAAAATTAACAAATAATTAAGTATTAAAATTAATTCAATATAAATAAGTAAAAACGTTTTTCTAATAAAATTAACTCAATTGCGTTGATATTATTGAAATTACACTTGAATGATTCAACAGAGTTTTTTAAAATTAAATATATTATTTTAAAGCTTAAACTCTTATATTCTTATCTAAGCCACTTCATTTATTATTTATTTATCATTAATTGCACAATTAATTCGAATTGGATTTGACTTTGATTCTATTGATGAGAACCTTGTATGTTTTCTGTGAAATTAGTTTGCTTTTAAAGCTTCTTGGAATCACAATAACACAAGTCTCTTACAAAATCTAATGCAACTTTGCATCTTTTGTATGCTCATTAACATAAATATATGAAAAATGTCTGTCTGTTGGCGTTTCAGAGAATTCTCAAATTGATATAATTTTAAACATAGAAACTGTGTGCTATTGTAAGGAAAATTACATACTATAAATACATATATCAGATGCTTAAACAAAATCAGCTGCAAAATTAGTGTGAAATCTATAACAAATTGAATGCATAATTGACTTCCATTCCATTAAATTTTCTAATTCAAATTGACTCAACTATCTGACTGATGCTACCATTGATTGCAACACATCTGTGTCAGCATAAGTATTCATGTAACTATTCATAAGTATCATACAGTGGATCGACCTATTTCAAAAACTAGCAAACAAAACAAAGTAGCTTTTTGAGGTGGTAATGGTTGTCGATGTATTTTAGTACAATGCTTTCAATAGTATACTCAACCATTAACATCACCACCCTCACCGACACGAAAGGTTCATTCCAAATAACTCACAGAATGTTAAGCGTCGAGGTCTAAAACCGCTCAGCTACAGAATAATATTCAATGTAGTGGATAGTTAAAATTATGACCGTAAAGCTTAATGTAGTCCAATAGTACTCACAATATATGCGATACTAAGAAGGTTTAAAATACATTTATTAATTTTTATAGAACTAAACACCATATTACCAACGATACCTTTACAAATATGGTTAAAAACTGAACTACACTACATCAATTTTCCACTCGTTTCGAGGTGGTCATAAAATCCGTAGTGCGAAACTAGCTATATACCAGACTGATAGAATAGATTCAACATTTTATAGCAATTCATCTGTCGCTTATTTTCATTACTTTTTATAAATAAAGCAACTGTAGAAACGAAACATATTTCTTCTTCACTGTTTGGAGTTCGACTTTTCTCTTTTTTGCTTCAACTTAGAGAACAAAATAATTCTTACATATTACAATTCCCCACTGGGTTATTGGTTATGGTTACAATGTTATTAAAGTTCGACTTTTATTGGTGATGATGCATGTGACTGCAGTAATTGCTGGTTATCAATTATAATTTTAATTTGTAATAGAAATATTTGTATTTACTTCCAATATGCTAGGAATCGTCTACGAACGACATGCAATAATATTATATATTGAAGACGTTGCAAAAAGACATTCATTAAAGTTACATAAAAACACGCAAATTTTAGAATTTACACGTATGTATGTATTACATCAGATTTTTAAAAGTGTCGAGCGGTCCTTAAATCGTCAGAAAAAGGGGGAGATAGAGAGATACAGAGAAGTAATAAATCTCTTTTATGCACATCATACAGTAAACATTATTTTGGAGAGTAAAATATTATACTTCTATAAATGGATCTATAACCTCTCAAATCAGTTTTACTGTTTTGACTGATTGGTACTGCAACTAAACTGTCTCTTCAATGATGTGTGAATATGACTTAAGACTTTTTGAAAATGATCCGCCTTTAGAACTAGCAAAAAAACATATTTGCTCGGAAAATATCGTATAATTGCATTTTTGCTTAAACGGGTTTTATACCCTGAACAGGGTATATTAAATTTGCCACGATGTTTGTAAAACCTAAAAGGAAGCGTCAGAGATCCTATAAGGTATATCTATATGTATATTAATGAGCTATATAGCTGAGTCGATTTAGCCAAGTCCGTCTATCTGTCCATTTGTCCGTCTATCTAGTCCCTCAATTTTTGATTCATTGATCTAAAATTTTGCACCCGTCATTTTCTCACTTAGAAGCCACTCATTTGCGGATATTGAACTCCTATAGCATATAGCTGCCGTGCAAACTGAACAATCAAAGAAATTGTAAGGACTTCTTCTTTATTTTTTTTTTATCTTTTAGCAAACGATAATATTTCCTTCAAACGAACGAAAACAACTATCAATTTATTGAAAATAATTCCAAAAAATTTGAGCTGTAAATAAAAGTAAAGCAAGTTTATGGCATTATACTTCATACAAAAGCCTATGTACATCATCTAAACCGCAAGTATTCCCATTAACAGTTATATGTGCAGGTTGTATTCGTCGTGTAGTTATTTTGATTGCAATTTTTCGCAATACAAAAACACTAAACTCAGTCAGGTGAAATAAAGCATGTGATTACCTGAGTTGTTATGAATGACGTTGGACAACGGTAATTATAGAAATACCCACAAAAATATAACTACATATACACATATGAATATGTATGTAATACATATGTGTATATGTATGACTCAGTAATAACCAAAAAACGTGCAGATCACGCAAGAATGCCGACAACTTTGCGGTGGCGAATGTAATCAACATAACGAAAGTGAAAATCAAAACAGAAAAAATTGCATTCGCTTGAATGCGACCGAAGCAGAATGATCTCTGTGTAACGCAGGTTATTCAAATTTGCTTTAACAAGAAATACCTGCTAGGTGAACAAAGTAATGCATGCAGTAAGAGAAAGAGAGTGAAAGGGGCGCTGGAGAGGGGTCTATGACCAAACGCAGCGGTACAACACAACTGAGTTTGGCAAATAAGTATGTATAATCGCGAAACAGAAAAGCGGCAAAGAAAGCAACGAGCCACAACAAATAATCAGTGCGCTGAGTGACGGTGAGCGGATTGCGAGCGCATGGGAGCTTAGCGCTGGCGCATTCCGATCGCACAGTGGGGAATTAACAGTTTGAATGACACTGTATATTATAGCAATGAATGTGCATATTTTTAATTGAAATGCGTTTCTATAACTTCCAGACAAATAACTTCGCAACTCAATTAATGTGCGCTAATAGAATTGCGCTTTGTTGTTTCCTAGAAAGCGCAAATTATTCGTGCTGTAATTGCCGAAATGGTCACCCCTAACCCCCCTAACCACAGAAAACTGTTTAGAATTATTTTTGGAGTCTAGTTAGTTGTAAGAAATTGCTTTTTAGTTTGTCATTTTTGGGAGTTGAATTATTATTCTGTTGCTGAGTGACATGCAAAACTTGAACTTATTGGCATATAACATACATATGTACATATGTATGTACATTTGGGCATACATAAGTATACAGAAAAGCATGAAATTCTGTAGTTTTACATGAATGAATCGAATTTGAACTTTGAGGTTTGCCAAATGTATTTTTGTGTAACTACCTATATATATATATATATACATACAAGTATATATAAGTCAATATTTGTATAAAATACACATAATATGCAGCCAACACGTGTAAGAAAAGTGTTTTAAAGCGAATTTGATGACAAATATGTATACAGAATTATACATACAAGTATATATTTATTGATACACGAAGAAATGTATTTAGATATAAGTGTGGTATATATTTTTACAAATATATGCACAAGTGCTGTGTTAAAAGGTTCTCAGCTTATTTGGCGCGCATTTTCGCTGTAGTCGTAATAATTTTATTTGCAAAAACATTGCTTTGTGAATCGAACTTTGTATTTTGAGCAAGTTTGTGTTTTTATAGGCATCTATAGTACAGTCAATTCCAATCGGTAAATAGGCTCTTCTTTTACGTTATTTTTTACTAATCAATAATAATATAAAACAAGTAAGGAAGGGCTAAGTTCGGATGTAACCGAACATTTTATACTCTCGCAAAGTCAAATGGTATACTCGTTTAAGATTTCTTTGTGGAATGACTGATATTTTCGGTAGAAGGTCAACTATAGGCACTGGGGTCCACATATTTAGTACTTAGGGGTTTGAACAGTTTTGGTTCGGTTTAGACAATTTTTGGCCACAAGGTGGCATACTTTAATTGCATTATTCACGCAAAGTTTTACCCCGATATAATCATTGTTGCTTGATTTGCATAGTGGAAAGGGAAAGAATCAAGTGGTATTTAAAATGGTGTCATATGGAAAATAGGCGTGGTTGTAATCCGATTTCGCCCATTTTCGCACTATAACATAGAAAAACATGAAAAGAACGTTACGCACCGAATTTGGTTGAAATCGGTTAAGCAGATCTCAAGATATGGGTTTTCACCTAAAAGTGGGCTGTGCCACGCCCACTGTCTAATTTTGAACGCGGTTCCTATAAAGTCATCTTATACCATCTCAGAGATAAAATTTAATATCTCTGGCGTGTTTAGTGCTTGATTTATCGCGCTTTTAGTAGTTTTTAACAGTACCGTTATATGGGGAGTGGGCGAAGTTGCCACCCGATTTCAACTATTTTCACACCGTCAATAGAAGTGCTAAAAACATTAGCTTCTAGTGAATTTTGTTATTACAGCATTACGGGTTTAGGAGATATGCACATTAAACCTATTAGAGGCGGGACCACGCCCACTTTTAAAAAAAAAGTTTTAACTGCAGATGCCCCTCCCTAATGTGATCCTGTGTACCAAATAACAGTCTTGTATCTTATTGCGGAGCTTAGTTATGGCAAGTTATTTGTTTTTGATTAATGGCGTTTTGTGGGCGTGGCAGTGGTCCGATTACGCCCATCTGCAATACCAACCGTCTCACGGTACCAAGAAACATGTCTACCAAGTTTCATAAAGATATCTCAATTTTTACTCAAGTTAGAGCTTGCACGGACGGACGGACGGACAGACAGTCACCCGGATTTTAACTCGTCTCTTCATCCTGATCATTTATATATATATAACCCTATATCTAACTCGATTAGTTTTGGGTGATACAAACAACCGTGAACAAAACTATTATACTCTGTAGCAACAGGTTGCGAGAGTATAACAAGAAAACACGTTAACGTCGGTTGCACCGCAGCCACAATACCCTTGATAAATACAAATTATCAGTTCCATGCCAAATTTGATACAAGCACCTGATTCCGATCGTTCAGTTTGTATAGCAGCTACTATTTGGTATAGCCATCCGATCTAAATAATTTCTTGGCGATTACATCATTGCCTTAAGCAATAAATTACGTGAAAATATCTCGTTAACAAAAAAATTTGTCCCTACAATCACTTTATTACGATCGTTCAGTTGGTATGTCAGCTTTATACTAGAGTCGTCCGATAAAAAGGACGTTTGAAAAATTTCAGATAGCTATAACCGAGGGACTAATTCGCGTATATACAGAGAGACAGCCAGGCGGATATGGCTAAATCGACTGAGGTCGTCATGCTGACCATTTATACTTGTATATACATATATTATATAGAGTCTCTGACGTTTTCTTTTGGGTGTGTTGCAAACAAACAATAACATATAAATTTCGAATTATTCTTTATCATGACTAGTTTTGTACATTTGAAAAGGATGTTTTTACCGTATTTCGTTTGCATTTTATCTCTGGAAAAGAAGTTTTAACCAAATATCTCTAAGAACCGCTTTTTTCTATATTTTTAGTCAAATCTTTTAAGTTCTTATATGATCTCTAGACTAACATTTTTCATGGAATATTGACGTCATTTATTTGAGGCTTGTAGTTTAATAAAATCTATATTCAATTTCAAACGAACTCTTTGGGTTTCAATTATTTATCACGAAATAGAACTGCATAAAACCTACGTCGATGCCTATTTGTTTATAGGACGATTTTTAGCTTCGCAAAACATGCGAACAAGTAACGAAATGATCAAAAAATGGCTCATCATATTATTGAACTCGGTAGTAAGATTGATATGAAGGGCTTACGTATAAAAAATTACCTTAAACGAAATTTCATATCCCCCAGCATTTAACACTTAAAGTATTACCAACTCCCTTTCAAAAATGGGCCCGATCGGTGTATACATACCTACCCTTAGACCCCATATGATTTCTTTCTGATTTCTTTTCCAATTGATTTCTGACTCTTTCCTTAACGTTATACTTTATATATAGTTAGTGTAGTTTTATCCTGGGATTAAAAGTTTAAAAATTTGCGAAGAAGCTTACTTCAATATACTTGTTTAAAATCAGAACAAAAATTGGGCTCCCCATGTGTCATGTAACTCTTTTAAATGTATTCTGGATGGTGAGATTATTTCCTGTATTTTTGTAATAATTATTGATTATTCTGATAACATTAATTATTTCAAAATATAATACGTTTTATTGTAAGCTAGTACCGAGTTACACTCTCTTTTAGATACATTTAAAGATATGTTAATATGGGAACTTATTCGGCAAAACAAGGAGAACACATCCATGCAGAAATAATGGAACCATCCAGATGAATGAGACCAGTCTACAGTATTGGGGAGCATATTTGGGGTTTAATTTTATGGAACATGACAGAAAAAAAAAAATTGTTCATTTTTAAACATTTGAGTCCATTTAAAAATTTCTATTGTAAGAATGAATCCTAATAGATAATCGGTATTTCTTAAAAAATTATTAGGTGTAAAATTTTTGTGCACATATTTTTATTAAATTGAATTTTTCTATCTTTTATACATAAAAGCAAATGCAGAACTTTTTTTTAGTCTTATTTTTATATTGAGGTATAAAAGCAACAAAAATAAGGTATGTATAATTGGTGTAATTAGAATATTTGTTTAATTTAATTAGCAGTTAACAGTAATCGTGACGAAAACCCACGAAGCTGCATAGAATTATTGCAGTTAATTTTCATAAATTTGTCAAAATCCGTGTTGCTCTCTTTTGAACACGTTCTCGCTGATTATCTTTAGTTTTTACAATAACATAGAAAGTGGCATGTTTGTCTTCGTGACTCACCTTGGGTTATGATTACCGCGTTGTTAATTTAGACTTAATGGGTGTCAATTTCCACTCTTCTGTACTTCGTGAAAATCGCGATTTGTGAAAAATATTGTTATTTTAAGAAAAGTAAGATTTTGTTGAGATAGCTTTCAAAAAGTTCTCAAGTTATTACGGATACATATTTTATTTCTTACACAACAGTTTTGCTATAAAATTTTGGTCTGAGACAATTCCTCAAGTGGGCTTACATTTTCATGGAGATTTCAATTGTTGATTGACATTGAAATGCGTACAATGTTCAAACTTTATAATGAGTACCTCTTCGAGTCAGCTCATACTTCTCTCGATCCGTGTCAGAGGGTAATGTCAAATGTGTTCTTCATTTCGAATTGTTTTCAATACTTTAAATTATTTACTGAGAGAATAATCAATAACTTAAAGTGTGTTGCGGTGAAGGAATTAAAGAGCGTAATAAACCGAGAGGATTTTGAATTGGCGTACATAGCAAAACTGCCAACTGTCAAAATCATGTCAAAGTAGCAAATCATTTTAATGAAAATCCACAGCACTTTAAAACAGTATAACAAAATGTGTTTTAAAACTGGTTAGCTGTCAAAAATATGTAAAACTAGCCAGTGAACTGTTGAACTTGTCAATTTTTTTTATTCTAAGGCTTAGAATCTAAGTTAAAAAAACTTTTCCTGTTTATTTACTGTTACTCTCATTTTCACTCGCTACTTTTACATTCTCGTTACGCGTTTTCAATGGAAAAGTTACCGAAATTTAAGAATATCGATACTTTAAGTTGATAACAATCGATAAACAAATATCGTTTAAAAATTTCAAAATACTCAACGCTGGCTCTTGGTTGTTATTGAACTTGTACTACAACAGCAAGGGTATGCGAACAACTGTTTTCATTATAAATAAAATATACATATCGACAAATTTGCGCGTATGAAAATTTAAACAAAGCAGTCTAGGCGCAGTGCGGCGTCTTTGTAAATTTTTTTGTCACGGTCAATGTGTCGTTCTCGACGACCTATAGGTGAACAGACATTGTCGGCGTCGCTCGTGCGTACAGGCAGACACACGGGGGCATATGTGCACAGTTTGTTGTTGCTTAAGTTGTTAATTGTAGCCGAGAGTTTAGTAAGTTTTTTCAAAGCATAATTCTTTCTTTTAGATTTTCTCACAAATCGCGAGCGCTTTGGGAAATATGTGATAAGCGAAAAGTAAAAACTGTATGCATTATATCCCCAAAACAGTACGTGAGCGAGTGTTTCGGCAATATGTTGGCGTGCAATCGTTAGCACTTTCATGCAATATGTGTCGATTATATTCGTATTAATGACGAAAATGCTTTTATTATAAAGCATCGGTGCTATTTAGCAGTTTATTTTAAATTTATTTTGGGACCTCTACCTTTGAAATAAAGTCGGCGTTTGATGCTTATTAAAATATAAAAATAAATTGAGGCACTTTTGTTTACAAAATAAATAATAAAATCAATATGCGATGGGAGCATGCTCAATATCAAATTTTCACAGCTCATACATACACATGGTATACATATGTACATATATACATATATGTGAGAAGAGCGAGAGACGTGCCCCTTGTGTACCGTAAACATTTTGTTGGCAGCTAATCGGCCAGTATCTATTTTAAAATCGCTTAAAGTCTATCTATGACCTTTATTATTACTATTTAATAGTCAATATTTTGTCTTAATTTTTCGAAAAAAAAACTCAATTCGAAAAAGTTGCCGGCAAACGCGCATTTTTGTCGACGAACTACTCGCGGACCCACCGAACTGGCATGTGGACCTATACCAAAATAAAATCTAATAAATCTGCGTATGTGTATAAATTAAACGGCGAAGACACTTACACTTAGTATTCGTAGATACATAAAAATTACGAGAAAGCAAAAAATTGTGAAAACAAAAGAGTAATGATGAGCTGTCTAAGATTTTTAAAAATATGCGTTTTGCGCTTAATATAGGTTTGTGCTTATGTTTTTCTTTAAATTTTGTTATGTCTTGGTTTTATTCTTTTCAGTTATAGGTATGACATTTTTGGTAAGTGTCTTTCTGCATAAATAGTTTTTCAGGTTTTGTTATCGCAGTTCCAACTGAATGCGTCAATCTTCAAAATAACAAAATGAAATATGTTGGGAATTCAATTGCGCTTCGCCTTCGTTGAAGCATACAAATCTTGGTATGTACTACAGTGAGTCAAAATATTCAGCCATATTTTTTGGAACCAATTGATTTCACATTTACCCTTTTTTTTGTGGGTTAACTTCAGACTTTTAAGCGGGAGCCATCCTATGAAAAGTAATAATTATCATAAAAGACAAAAAAAGAAAACATTTCAAAATTAATAAAAACTTTTATAGTAAAGGAATATTTTTCCGAGTTGCCATCTGACTGTAAAGGTATTTGAGATCAAATGATGTGTTGCAATACTGTAATGTGGCTGCTAGTGGTGTTTTGTGAGCATTTTAACAAACTTTTAGAAAAAAAACTTTTGCGGAGTTGCCATCTGCCTATAAAAAATTATTTAAAAATTGATAGAGAACTGCAACACACACTGGATAGGAATCTGAAACAGGGTTGTCAAAACATTATAATTTTTATATAAATTTCAATAATATATATGTTGCTTATGGCATGATTTAGCTTAAGTACTTGAAAAACTTTAACGAATTAAAAATAACATTTCCTAGATAATGTTATTGCGATGATGCAGTTTAGATTTCGATACATCTTCGCTCGTTTATAAAAATCCTGCATTGCACGTTTAAAATATTAGCAGCTGAACTTTACTAACCTGCACGCTTTGACGATACATCTTATTTGACAGAAAACATTTTTTTCATTATTTAACCAACGAACTATGTTTTAAGGAAAAAACTTCCTCATCTGTAAACATTTTCTTATTGAGTGCTATGTTTGAAAGTTCAATAGCTAGAACTAAACTATTTTAAGAGAAGTTAGCTGCGGTTGCTTGAACATTTTCAAACTATTCCTAGTAATTATTCACAATGTAGTCTTTTTTGGCTTTGCAACAACAGCTTTTAATTAACATTTATGAACTCTGATAAAATAGTCGAGCTTATGGTGTTGCCATTCTTTTGCTACTCGTTTGCTAGCGTATAGTGATTATGCGTTACACTATTGCATCTGACTGTGTGAAAATAAACACATGCATAAATCTATGAAGATCAGTGGCCATTAAGTGAATAGCGAAGCCTTGACGTTGAAGACCTTGAAGCCAATTTCCCTTAAGTGGGATGAATGTTTAAAATACATTTCAAAATTTTTTTTTATCAAATAATGGACTAATGTTATTTATAAATACAAAAACATATGCCTGACTTATATCGATTTTTTGATCATTGAAATAAATATATGTGTAGCATACTTGACAATTATGACTCTGTAAACGAATATGTTAGTATGTAAATATATATGTATATTCATTTTGTTAATCTAAATAATAAGCAAGAAAAAACGTTAACTTCGGTTGTATCGAAGCGGGAATACCTTTCACAAATAAAAAAGTTTCCGTACACCAAGTTTGTTTTGATCGGTCGATTTGTATGGTTAGGTATAAGCAGCTTTTTGGGTAAAAAGGATGTGTGAAAATTTCCGAGCGATATCTCATAAACTGAGGGACTAATTCGCGTATATACAGACAGATGGACAGATGGACATGACAAGATCAATTTAGCTCGTCACGCTGATCATTTATATTCATTTTATAGGGTCTCCAACGTTTTCTTCTGTGTGTTACAACTTCGTGGCAAACTTAGTATGCCCTGTTCAGGGTATAAAAATATATTTTGAGCTACGACACCTTTGTTATATTTTTTTGGTCTTTAGCCATGCAAGTTGACCAGAAATTGAATTTAAAATTTTAATAGAATTGTTAGCAAAGATACATATATAAAAATTCAAAGTCAAGTAAATAAAAAAATCTATATACATAACTATACAAAACATCAATCAAACGCAAATTGGCAAATTCGCTCATTGGAGTTTATTCGCATTTGAGCTCACGTTTTAGCACTCTGCTCTGCGCGTATCAAATGGCGAAACGTGATAGCACCGGAGGCTATGTTGCTAAAACACAAACATAAGAGGTATATACATTAGAGCGGGTCAATCTTTTTTTAAATCGTGTAGGTATGTTCTACGGATCATTCTGAACATCTTTGCTGAAGATAATATGATTGGAAAGCTTTCGAGCCAGCGATTTTTTTAAGTGAAGTTTGTTTTCGGGATTATAAAAACTTTTTCGTCAGTTTGTGTGATATCCGAAAGAAATTTAATTCATGGTACATTTTCAGATTCTATTAATCATTTGTGGGAATCTGCCAGATCGGACAACTAATATCACATATCTCCCATACAACCAATTATTCAGTTATTTTACTTTCCGTCTGCCTGCCTTTAATTAAAAAGCTAAGAGCTCCTAATTTTGCAGAACTGTTCTCTAATATATACTTAATAGCGACTGTGGAAATAAAGCAAATCGGACAACTATAACCTTCATCTCCTATACAACCAATTTTGAAAAGACAGATGGCTATTTTCTTGTCTATGACTATTTTGCATAAAATCCCTCTCCCTGTAAATGAACCCGCTCTAATGTATGGCATATAGTATAGCAATAAAATTATAAGCTGCTCTCTGCATATATAAGTACCATGTGCTAGAAAAAAAAGCTATGTTAAAATCGAATTCAACACATCAACACAATTGAGATTAGTTTTTCTGATTTTTTAAAATTGTTGGAATATACATAAATGTAATGTTACTAATTTTTTGCATAAAAATATACTCAAATTATGTTCGCTCATATGAAAGGAATATCAAATTTTATTTTGACTTTGAATGTTATAAGAATGTAATATTTTCAAGGCTGACCAGTAAAGAAACACCAACAGCTATTTGAAGAGTAAACATTATCTTCTCTTGCCCTGCAAAAACTATTGTATCATTTGAGGGAGTACGCTACTTACTACTCTTATATAATGCAGTATTGGATCAACCTATGTCTTTACATCATAACAGCTCGTTGACACACGATCTTTGTTCTTGTTTTAGTCAACGTTATAATAACACAATCAAACATCGTACGGATATACAAAACGTTCTCCTACTACAAAACATTAGGTTCCCACGAAAGTAGTTTGTGGCACTCTATGGAGTACTTCAATAGTAGGAACACTTGGGCACCCAACTATTAAATGGACTACACATTTTGCATGAAATGTAGTTACTTTACGCTATGCACCACGTGAACTACTTTTTCTATGCATGTATAGATTACCCGGGAATATTTTAGGGTACAACATACTATACACTTAGTATATCTCATATCGTAAATTAAAAACCGCAAGAACTATCACAAGCTTCACAGAGAAATCACAAAATTATATGGAAAAGAAAACAATTAAAAACCTGTGCATTGAAATAATCATTTAACATAGAAGCTATGGTGAACTAAGATGTTAATTTTTACGCTGGTTCTCAAAGCTATCAGTGCAATTTCATTACAATAATCACTAATATTATATGTATAGATAAAAAAAAATATATATTGACCTAAACTGTTGTTTTTCTAGTTAAGATGGGGACTTCTTTTATTTTTTATATTTTAAACTCATGTGTCAGAGATTTTGTCAGATTTACAATATTAAAGAATTTAACAATTTATCGATAATCCAAGTATGTTCATTAAATTGGGTTGTGGGTTCCTACAAAATTTATTTAGTGCTCATTTCTGTTCACGACGAAAACATCGAAAAAGTTGAGGAAATCGTCACCTTAGTCTCAGCCATACAACAGTGACATTCAATATGGATCACGGATCAACTCCTCTTTTACCTTTGGAATGGTCGAGTAGAGATCGCAGAAGAGTTGCTTGCCTAAGGGTGCCTACAGAGTGGACGCTGAAATCCGAGTCGAGCGCAAAACTGATTTCGATCAGCGTTGATCGATTTCAGGTACCGCAGAGTGGATGCGAGATTCAGTGCAGAATTACACGCGTACTTTGCTATTATATTGGTACATGTTCCTTATCCCATAAATACAACCATTCATCATTTGTATAAAGATTTAAGACGTTATCAGCAAACGTTTTTGAACACACGTTAATAAAAAACGAAAAATTTGAATACATTCTTGATAAGGCTGAATTTTATCCATATATTTTCAATTATTATTCTATTATGATAATTTAAATTTTTTGATCTCCTAGAGCATGGCTAAAGAAACTCTACGTATGTTAATATTGATTTTTCCAAAATTACATGCAATCAATCAAAAATCAGCTAAATTACTTCAAAACTGTTTTCTCGTATTGATCAGCTTTACGCTCGGCTTCGGTCAGCTTCCGTTCTGCGGTGCCTGTGCGATTTTGTATAAAACAAGAAAAAACGTTAACTTCGGCTGCGCCGACGCTATAATACCCTTCACAAAAACAAAGGGCCCTTACAAGAACTTGATTCCGAACGTTCAATTTGTATGGCAGCTATATGATATTGTGATCTGATCTGACCAATTTCTGTGGAGAATAATTTGTTGCCTTATATATACAGACGGACAGACGGACGAAGGCACAGACAGACGGACATGGCTAAATCAACTCAGCTCGTCGCGGTGATCATTTACACTCTTATCACTTTATATGGTCTCCGACGTTTCCTTCTGGGTGTTACAAACTTCGTGGCAAAATTAATATACCCTGTTCAGGGTATAAATACGCATACAGTTTTGAAGCTTATTTTAATCGTCAGCTTTGCACTCGGCTCGGCTTTCAGCGTCCACTCTGCAGGCACCCTAAGTAGTTGGCCCTACTTTCACGCTCAGTAATATTACTTATTAATTTTTTTACAATAATCGAAATAGTTGATGAAAATAATTTCATATGAGTCGCTGACTGAACCCTTGGCGACAGACTGTTGTGTTTTCGTGGGCATTGGACGAATTTCAACTGGAAATAATTATTCACCGAACTGTCGATTATACTCTTATATCCACATTTCATCCACTATGACAAACTATTGTACTTAGTTTTATCGTTATATATATAAAACAAAAAAACTTGTTTTTTCTTACAATGAATAAAATGTGACCTAATGGCAAAACAAAATTATAAAATACAGAAATTTTTGTTCGAGTATTTTTAGATATTACCATGACCATGGCCTAAGATTTCAAACGTGTGTGCATCTCTATTCAACTCGTAATTTTGATCATTTTGTTTAAGACAGAAAAGCTTTTATTCGTCTAATTTCTACGGAAATTCGGCATTTATTTGTAAGAGTATAATTTTTGAACTGAAACTCATGATTGTTCTTAGAAAATGCAATATTTTGCTCTGCTTGCACTTCTATTCTCTTTGCTATTCATTTTCATAACAAGGTCACTCAATGGATAATAGTAACGAAAATTCGTCAAAATGCAATTTGATCTCGGAAAAGCCAGAAGCATATATTTATGAAAATTATGTAAACAAGCTAAATTATGTTAAGGTTGAGATGGTAAAAGATATTATTTCAAACAAGTAAGGAAGAGCTAAGTTCGTGTGTAACCGAACATTTTATACTTTTGCAACTTCCAAGGGTCAAAGCTGGCGAAATAAATATAGGTGTTTGCAAAACTTTATATTAAACAAGTTAGTAAGTGACAAGTTCAGATGCTACTGAACATTTTATACTCTCGCAAGGTCAAGCGGTATACTCGTTGGAGATTTCATAGGAATGGGATTCTATTTTCACACTGATAGAAGTGCTAAGAATATTTGTTCTGAGTGAATTTTGTTATTATAGCCTTAGCGGTTTAGGAGATATGCAATAAATGGCGTTTTGTCTGAGTGGCAGTGGTCCGATTACGCCCATCTGCAATACCAACCGTCTTACGGTCCAAATAAATTGTGTACCAAATTTCATAAAGATATCTTAATTTTTACTGAAGTTACAGCTTGTACAGGCGGACAGACATTCACCCGGATTTCAACTAGTCTCTTCATCCTAATCATTTATATACATATATTAGGTCAAGTAAAAGGTTCGTTCGGTTTTTATCTAAGAGATGGCGTTATTGTCCATAGTACTAGTGTTACGTGTCGCATCATGTCATATTATACGGGGTTGAAAACGTGTTGATTTGCGCTAAAAGCTTGTCTTTGACAGTTTTTTGATTGATTTACTCAGTTCGTTGTGAGCGCTCGTCAAAGATGGACACCAACAAAGAGAAAATTCGCTATATTTTACAATTTTTCTTCGATCAAAGCGAAAAAGCAGCCAAAACGGCTGAAAACATTAATTTAGTGTATGGGCCCGATACTGTAAACGAACGTGTAGCACAAAAGTGATTTGCTAGGTTCCGTTCCGGTAATTTCGATGTCAAAGATGTACCACGCGTCGGGGGGCCTGAAACAGACCGTCACGTGAGCACTTATTTAATTTCTGAGGAACTAAAGATAAGCCAGAAAACCGTTTGGAACTATTTGCGTAACCTTGGATTCAAAAATGAGCTCGATGTTTGGGTGTCACACGAACTAACGCAAAAAACATGATGGACCGAATTTTCATCTGCGAATCGCTGCAGAATCGCAACAAAATCGACCCGTTTCTGAAGCGGATTGTGACTGGCAATGAAAAATGGGTCACTTATGACAACATCGAGCGCAAACGGTCGTGGTCAAAGCTCGGGGAAGCAGCCCAGATGGTGGCCAAGACCTGATTGACGGCCAGGAAGGTTTTGCTGTGTGTTTTGGTGGATGAGCAAGAAATCATCTACTGCGAGCTGCTCCCCTATGGCCAAACGCTCAATTCGGCCCTCTACTGCCAACAACTGGACTGGCGAACGCGCTTAATGGTGAGAAGTTGGCCTCAAGAGAGGCCTGTGAAAATTGGCTCTCCGAGTTTTTTGGCAATAGGGACGTAGTCTTCTACGAGGGGGGTATAATGAAGTTGGCATCTCGTTGGCAACAAGTTTGCGAACAAAACGGCGCATATTTGACTTTAATCGGACAAATGTACACAAAGTTATCATCTTTTGAAAAATCAATAAAAAGCCGAACGAACTTTTTACTTTACCTAATATAACCCTATATCTAACTCGATTAGGTGAACAAAACTATTATACTCTGTAGTAACATGTTGTGAGAGTATTAAAATGTTGAGAAGAAATTCATCGACGAAATCGTGAATGGATAACAATCAAATTTGGTATTTTATTAAGTTATATTGTAAGTCATAGACTCACTTAGTTTTATTGCTATATTTTACTTCGCGTATGCCAAATTATATTAAAATCCTCTTCAAATGAGGTAAATGTTATATAAACTCAACCGAAGACACTAAATTTAATATATTGTTTAATTTCACTAAAATGTCATACATTTTGACCAACCCAAACGGTTTAAAGTCACGTGGAAAGTCGGAAATCATATATGTGTATGATATAAGGCCAACCGGAAGTTTGATAAATGTATATTAAGAAAAGTAATCCGGATGTTCGATAATATTAGTTATATAGGGACTAGAACAAGTTTTCACCCAATTTTATCCATTTTAGGGACAAAGATACATTCTCATTAGTCATAAGGTGGACTACTTTAAGCGCAATATTTGGGAAAAGTTTTAGCCCGATACATTCATTGGTACTTGCTTCGTATACTAGAAAGTGAAAAAATCAGATAGAATTTAAAACTATGTTATGAAGAAAGTGCGAACTACGAACTCGTCCTCCCGTTTTTGGGAAGGAATATCTGTATCAAGCATCATTACGATATCTGAATTTAACAACATGTTAAAAGAGTATAAAAATATTGTTAATTTTAGTTAGAAATAATGAATAAAAGATTATAGCAAATATTTTTTAATATTTTCGATATATAATATATAAAATGTATAATGTGTGATATACAATAATTTGTTAGAATAATTTCCTCGGTTACATAATCTTTTCAAATACTTACACGCTGTAAGGTCTACAAATCATTGTACTGTAGGCAAAAGTCGCCTTTGACAAAAAAAAAAAGGTTTCTAGTAATATACATAACATATACATGCAGAAGCTTAAAGATTGCTTCATAATTATTTATTGTTATTTTGTTATTGCTTGTAGTTAGATAATAAATCTCACCCCTTTTTTAATCATACTTGTATTTTAATGCTAAGTATGGAACTACGTGTGAAATTTCAGGAATTGTAATCTAACTCACACTAAAATGTAAATTTGTTAATCGCACTTAAATTTTCCATGCTTTTTATCTGTTGTGATGATTTTTTGACTTTCCGAGTATATAAAAAAAATATACAATAATATATATAATTAAATATATGTTTTTAAATAACTCGGAACCCAACCATTCTGACGTCAGTTGAATTTTTTTTCTGAGAAATGTCTACCTTATATTGAAAAATAAAAAAAGCACCTGCTTTATGTAATAGGCTATTAGAATTCTAAACGTGTCTCACAGAAAACCACACTAATATTATATTATACATACTTATATATATATATGTAGGCATATTTATATATGCCTATATACATATGTGACTATAAAAATTTAAATGCGGTAAAAAATTGTTTTTAATTATAAGAGTAGTTTAGAATACTTTTTACACTTATGTCTCGATGAGTTCGAAAATTTGTCATCTTAAGTTCAAGACTAGACTATTTAACCTATAGATAATTATTCACATTCCAAACAATTTAAAAATTTGGACCAACTTTCGGGCTTTTAATATGTTGCCAGTTTTCTTACAAGAACTTAATTTGGATCATTCAGTTTCTGTGGCAGTTATATGCTATGGTGGTCCGATATCGGCGGTTCCGGTTAAGCAGCTTGTTGGAGAGAAAAGTATGTGTGCAAAATTTCAAATCGATATCTCAAAAACTAAAGGACTAGTATATACAGAAGTACAGATGTACATGGCTAAATCGGCTCAGCTCGTCATGCTGATCATTTATATATACATATTTTTATAGGGTTTCCAACGCTTCCTGCAGGGTATAATAAATCCGTAAAATAATCTATACATTTAAAAATAGATAGCTGCAATAGTTGAAAAACAGTAAATTCAGCTCTATTACTTCTTATCAAGTACTAACAAATGGTTATTAAAAGTAATTTTTGTTTTACAAACTTCTTTGGTTTCTAGCATGGGGGAGTTTTTTTCATACAGGTGTTGCATCAGTAATGAAAACAATATTAAGACAAAAAACATTTTTTATATTGTTTGCTTAAAGTTTTCTCAACGATCCTTAATTTGGGGTAGTAAAGAACGTCTCATATAACAGTTAGCTCAAAATCAACTTAAATCGATTAACCTAAAAGTTTGTGTATGTAACTTAGGCTACTTTTCTATTCAAATAATAATTATTTAAATAATGTAGGGATATATACATATAAAGTTAAGCATCTGTGTTGACACCGAATGGTGCCAAACACTGATTCGAATTAGCATGCAAGTCGTTGAAATGATGATTTGCAAAGTAGTGTTTGCTAATTTTTTCGAACGCGTGTCAATATTATTGCTTCGTAATTTATTTTGCAAGTTTGTACTTTTAACTCGTTTTAGAAACAAACGTTTTGTGAGTGTGACTAAAAAAGTACAGGGTGGCCCACGAATCGTGCTACAAAAACAAACCGTAATAACTTTTTTCTGTGTTAGTATGCGATTTATTTTTCTTTTATTTGGCAGGTTATTATTTAGGTTTTTTTAAAAATGAATGCTTGGGAAGAGAGGGTTTGGTCCAGCGGTACCATGCACTCCGTCATTTCGGTCCAAAGGGAATTCAGAGGGGATTTTGGCGGCACTCCCGGAGTAGATGGTCAATTATGAGGTTGGCAAACATGTTTGCGGTATCTGGAATCTTGAAGAAATAATCGCGGCTGTTGCATCATCAATTCAGGCAAATTCAAGAGTTTGGACTCCCAACTTATCAGCGCAACTTGGAGTTAGCAAACGGTCATTATTTTTATATCTAATATCCGTCCATTTTGATCTAAACGGAAATGTAAATAAGCAAAACTGCCGTATATGGAGTGAATCAAATCCAGAAATAATTTATGTGACGGAACTTCATCCAGAACAAAACCCAGAAATCTGACTGAATTGAAGCTGTCTATTAAATCGATAATTGAGGCAATCCCGACTTCAACCTAACAGGCCGCAATGAATAATTTCCCAATTAGTTATTAATGCGTGGTTGAGCATGAAGGTCATTTACGATTCATAATTTTTAAAAATTATTAGTTATAAAAAATTAAAAAAAATATGTTATACAATGAAAATTCAATGTAATGTATTGATTAAAAAAAAAGTTATTACGGTTTGTTTTTGTAGCACAATTCGTGAGCCACCCTATACATATTATACACCTTTAATTAAGTGTATGTGCATTTATCAATCTGTATAAATATTTTCGAGATTTGAAGAGATAAGTACCATTAAAGTTTATCTTACATTGAACTTGAAATAGTCGCATTTCAGAGTTGCTACATCCGTCCTTAGAAAGCTATATGATTGTTTATTTAGTTACTAAGGCATTTTTAAAAGGTACTAAAGGGTGTCTGGTGATATAGGGTATTTAAAACTATTTTGCCATATACACTCTTTAATTGATTTTGTTGAATTAGTCAGACACAATCGCTGATAAATAAACTCATACTAACAAACTTATCTCATTTTGAGCGTTTGCAAACAAATTTACCTATTATTTGTAATAAGCTAAAAAACCGGGGGATTTCCTGTTATTGCAATGCAAAATCTGATACTCATTTACTTGCAAGTCAACGTGACTTGCTTAGTTCGTTGGTTGAGAACAGGCTTTTTAATTTGTTGAAAGGAGTTTTCCTCGGATACCAACGTTGCCTCCTTCGCTTATAGAATATTATTATAGATTAAATATGACATTCGGACATTTGTCATCACAGACATAATTTCAAAAATGACGGGTTTCTCAAGAAAGTGAAATTTGAACGTTTTTGTTGAGTTATCCTTCGAGTTAGGTACTTTAAAATAATTAACTACTAAATAGTGATGCGAGCCGGATATGCATTAAAAATAATGATATATACAGAAACTCCTATGCTTCAGCCCAGCTTTATTTAGAACTCAACTAAGATATCTAGGAATTTTAAGGAACAATGAAGTATCAAAATAAGTTACCAAGTCGCTCTTAAAGTTTGAAAAAGGCGTTGACGTCTTCTATGACAAATACTTTAGCCCAAATTAAACTGAAAACTGAATCTAACTTTACTAAGGACATGTAGGTGAGGTAGGTGTATGGCGTGACAGCCGGCCAATATAACCTAACGTATCATAACCTAAATTTGGCAGATATTAAATGTTTGGATATTAAAAATAGCTTTTATTTATTATTTCGACTATAATATAATATTATAGAAATTATATGATATCACTGACGATTCTATTACCTTAATACTACACCTCAAAAATTTCTGAAAAACCTTCATTTGGCAAAATATGGTAGGCTAAGTTACCATATTAGAGCAGTTTAATAAATTTTATTGTATTCAAAATTCCAAACTGATGGCAACCTCTGGCACACATACTTTTAACTATAAGCTTTCTTAAATCTCTTCTTGGCAACACTTGTGAAAAATGAAAGAATTTTTTTCATTATTAAGTGAACTTAAAAACCTAGAAACAACCAGCAACACGTTTTCCGTGGGATGCAAACCATTAGTCGGTCTGATTTTCAGCTTTAGTTAAGTTTCCATAAATGCTGAGTCATATTATCATACGCTGCTGAAATACAGCAAATTGAGATTACCTCCATTATAACTTTTTGCAACATATACTTTCCCAAACTTAATTTTATAAAAAATATAATGACGTAAGTATTTAAATTGAAGCGTTTGAATAAAAATAAATAAAATAACTTTAGGTAAACAATGAACGAGATCTTTTTTAATATTACAAGAATGTATGTGGTTAATTGAGCATTTATAATAAATAAGAACACATACAGTTGACTCGTGATAGCCATAACTTAATTTTATATTTCGTATAAATTAACATTAACTGATCTAGATGAACCAAATCTAAGCTATAAACCAAATGGTTATTAATATATATATATATATATATAACTTGTGGGAATTACTTACACTGCATTATTCTGTTCTTAAAACGAGATTAGTGGAAAATGTGTTTTAAAACTGTGTCAGCCAAAAATTTTTTTATTGCTTCCTCCTAGTATTTCTTGTAAAGCATATGTGAGCGAATTTTTGTTTTAAGAAAAAATAATTTGTAATATAAGTGCTTTTAACTTCATATACCTCAACAAGACTTTTTACATATTTATAGAATGAGGGTACAAAAACTCGCACAGGAAATCAAAACTAACTATAACCGTTAGAAATCAAGTCTTTCGGGCCTTACAACTTGGTTTAGTTAGCCAGCGTGTGCTGTAAAAATCAAAAAAACCTACTTGCCTACTTATCAGTAGAAATTTATGCTAAAAACATACAAAATATTTAGCGACAAACAGCAATTTTTTTGCTGAAATAAACAAGCAATTTATTGACTTATTAAAAATAATGTTTTATGGCTATACACATAAAAGAAATATGTTGGTAAAAATGAGTTTCATGCTGCAAACAAAAGAAAAGGTTTTAACAAATTTTATCATTTATGGCATGAATCAGTAAATTTATTTTTGTCAAAAACTGGTTGTTAATATGTATATTTTCAGCAAAAAAGAATTAATTTTGTGTGAAACGAATTGTGGCGGAAATGAAATTTCTCGCGGTGGGTCGTACCATTGAACACAATTAAAAGAAAGGTTACTGTGTAACTATTAACTATATGCCATATATATTATAAATATTAAAGATTTTACAAATCAAACAAAAAAAGTTTAGGTTCATTGTTTCGATCAATATTTTGCATTTTTTTTTGTGATCACTGTTGTGTCATACATAAACTGCTGAGCTTATTGATAATAGTTTTTATGCACATCAATGATTTTTCAAATTCTTTAAATTTGATATCAATATTGTAGTTTGGAATTCATTGAAAAAATATGTTGAAAGGCTTGGCAACTCTTTTCAAAAATATTTCGTTCATACATATTTTTTAACCCCATTGAGTGGTGTCTTATTTGAAAATTTTCATTTATTTTGGTGTTTAAGTGAATAAAAAAAAAATGCAAACAAATGGCAACTCTTTTAAAAATATATTTAACTTACATAACGCTCTTTAGATTGTTATCCTTATTGTAGCATTATATTCATTTAAACAATTTAGTTGTTAAAAGAATTTAAAAAGGTGATAACTTTGTCACAAAAATATTTTGAACAGTAAACTTTCTCCAACCTGTTTACTTTGATGCGACTATTTTGATACTTCTTACATTTATGGTATTAATTTTTTTCATTTACAATATCTATTTTAAATAGGTGGCTTTATTCTTCAATGAATACTGTCAGTAGTTAAGATTTTTAACACACTTCGAAAAGTAACCCATACTTTAATACTTCAAAATTTTACCAGTCTCATTACATTTTCTAAGTAAGTTACAGCTTTCTTCAGAAAAAAAGATTCAACTTTAAGTTTTCGAGGATCTCTTTATTTTGATACTGCTGTATTATTAATTTATATAATAATCAATTAATTTTACACAGTTACATTTTTATACTGGTGGCTACCCTAAATATATGTTTAACTGTAACCTTTCGAAAAACTATTTAGTTGGATATTAATATTTTCGTAATTTTCACTATATTATTAGTAACAAATTTCATGCAATTATATTTAAGTAGAGGTGGCAGCCCTCCACACAAAATTGTTCAGCTATAAACTTTCACAGTTTTTTTTCCATATTTCAATAATAATTTTAAATTTGAATAGTCTCATTAAATTACAATTTCGAAAAAGGTGTCAGCTTTCATCGAAAAATATTTCCAGCTTTTAACCTTGTTCAGTTCAGTTGCAGTTTGACATTTTTTTAAACACTTTGAAATAAATTTCTAGACAGTCAGTACCGCCTTTGCATAATTTTGAATATATGTATATAAGTATATAAAAAAAATTTAAATCCATGTTAAAACGGTGATAGTTGAACTATTATACCAGTTGCGGAATAAATAGAATTACTAACTTATTGCTAAGTTAAAGACAGATTATAAAATAAAATGTTTCACCTTAAAAATATTCTAGTCTAGTATAAAATATGTCAAAGTTTTACTTATTGTTTAATGCTAGAATTCAATATATTTTTAGCATATGCAGTTATAACGTAAAAATTTGTACACATTTCCGCTTTACTTACGGTAAATCTCAACTTTTCGCAACTTAGCTCTCAATTTTGCATAAATTTTTACAAGAAAAAACTTGCATAACTATTGTTGGAGCTGTTGTTGTATCTTTTACTCAATAGCTTTTAGCTTACACAATAACTTTATTTTGCATTTTTATTTCACTTATTTCAGCTCTTCACATTGCAACTGAAATTTCCTCACTTGAACACGTGAAAATTTGCCAGCGGCGAGCTAACAATGTTTGGACTAATAACAACAACTGCAGTACACGTGACAATTAAACCTAATATATCCTGTTGCGGGAATATATTTGCCTCTTGCTCGGCTGCGCTTTTTGAATTAGCATCAAAAAATTTATATGAATACACGATTACCGCCACAGCTGCTCGCCCGCTCATTTGCACACATGTGCTTTGCCCACGCGATCGCTTGCAACTGAACTACATGTCGGCTGCAATCTTTATTCGTTGCATAGCATCTGGGAGATTTTTTTACGCTCTACTAGTTGGTAACGTGCGATTTTTTCGCATCTAAACTTTTGCTCGACAATTTTTGAGTTGTCTTTGCAGGTCGATCATGCAGCGGTGGTGCCTTCAAAGCTCAATTATTTCAAATGATCGCCGCGCTCTGGATCATTGTCATTCAACGTTGCGCTCTCCATACCCCACTCAATCTCCCTCTCTCTCTTTATCGCTCCAACATGGGATGTTTGAGCTGCCTCGCCGTCTCCCCAAATCGCGTGTTGATTGTATTGCCGCTTCCGTAATTGTTTGTTTACCAACATGTTGGAGATGTTGTAGCATTTGGCAGTTCGATAGTTCGTGTGCTTTGTATGATTTTGTGTGTTCGTTTATCGGATCGCTGCGTTTGAACCTTTTAACAGTCTGCTGAATTGCTTATATGTATATTATTTGTTGCAGGTAAACATTTTTGTTTAATTATTTTTTACGTTTTTAGTTAAAACTCAGCCAGCCGCTTTAGTAATACATATGTATGTATAAGTATGCCTGGTTGTGTAACGGTCGTAATGTAATGTTATATCAGATGTGTAAAAATCACTAAAAATCAATATTTTCGAAGACATGCAGAAGCATAAGTATGTATATTGAATTTTCCGTGCAAAAAGTGCTCACAAAGCGGATGGGTTGGGTAATAAACGTTTGTATAGTTACATTTTTTTTGTCGATGGGTTGCCAGTAACTACCATGCATTCAATACAGGTTCGTTTGGACTTATACAAGGCTGAAATAACTTAATATAATTTTACTAAAGCTTGACAGAGGATAGTCTCCGCCTAAGTGGCCTTCTTGCGAACTTTCTGGAGCAAAATCAGAAAAGCTGACTGAGCAGGGACTTGTGTTTTTAATTGACCAAAATCATAGACTTATATTCATAGCGATTATAATATCGACATCCATTTGACCCAAAGTACAATGAAAGAGGTTCATTTAACAATTTGCTTACAAGAAGATTCACATTGTTGTAGTGGTGGGGGTTTTAACACCATAATGTGCTACTACATCAATTATCAGATGTGTCCGACAAAAAGCAACGTACAAATATCTCAACACTTACTCTTCGAACGAAACGAAAAAAGCTACCTCAACCGATTTATCATAGGCTCAAAGCGCTTCCTCGGTTCATGGGCCTATTGTTGAATGACTAGTAGTTTTTTGGCACCACAAAGGACCACAAACGCCGCTAATATTTAAAATATTGATTTAATTTACTTTATGAGATTAATGTTTATGAATAGATCTTAGCAACTTAAATCGGATATATACCATACAGCGTCTACTAATAGTGATGACGTGAATTTGACAGCTCATGACGGCCATTTTTGTTTACGGATTTGTGTCAAATTTTCAGTGTGTATAGTAATGTTAGCCATTTCATCATATCACGCTTTACTTTGTTACAACGCAAATTCTATTTCTTATATAGACATTTGATGTACTTAGATCAAAATGTGACTCATAGGAATCTAAATGTTTACACTCGAACCAATTTGTTGTTTCCTGGAATTAAATTTCGCAATAACAAACACAAATGATTACAGAAAGCAAATTTTGAATATTGGAATATACTTAGTTGCCACCCATTGATAAAATCAAACTTTTATTACATAAAATGTGTCAAAACATAACCCCCTATGTAAACTTTCGATCAAGTATTCGAAGGACATTTATTAAGGATATATATTAAAATAGAGTTGCCAACTTTCGAAAAAATAAAACTGCAAATACTACAAAATATCCATAAATGTAGGGCTTTACTCAAAAATCCGCTTTATTTGGGTATAATTTCATTATATTTTCGTATGGAGTTGCCACCTTTAAAAAAAATTAAACCAAAAATATTACGAAAACTTGCCAAACATAAGGTGAAGGTATTAGGCATTACGGAATTAACTCTGTAGCCTCATTACCGTAAAATAGAGTTGCCACTTTAAATAAAATAATAAAAACTAAGAATCTTGTTTTCTTGCCATTTACAATTTGTTTTGTTTAATTTAATTAGCTTGTTTTATTTCTTAACACTAAAAATCTTTATCGTTAATATTACAAGTTGAAAACCACAAAATAAGTTAGAAAGTCCTTTAAATTATTTCGTCACTTTAGATCAATTTTAAATTGGATTGAAATCATAATTTAAAAATAAAGCGTGTGATAATAAAACCTGAGAAGGAGAAATAAATGTAAGCTGAATTAATTAAAATCCAATTTTGACGACAGCAGTTTGAGGATAAATTCAATTATTCGCTATCCACCTAACCTAAAAAATGGCAAACACTTATTTCGTATCATTCACTTTTGCCATGTGTCAGTCATTCGTTTAACATATGCATTAGTGTGTAACTGTAATGGCAAAAACGTCAATCAATCAAAACTAAAACGCTCACAATAGGCAAATGCGCTTTTGTCTGACCGATTTTGTTTTTAGCGAGAAAGCAAAATAAAATTATTGTTGCCACCAAATACATTTAAAATAACGGACAAAATTCAAACTGCCGTAAAATGAATTTTATTTGATTATACTCTCCGAACCAAACCCTTGAAAAATAGATGAAATAAATGCGATTTATAATTTTGCCTCTTGTATTGTTTACATACCGAAATCCACACTGACAGCTCTGTTATCAACTTCATCATTTATGTAAAGAGGGCTGACTTTTAAGCGATTCTTGTGGGCGACCCAAATCAATCTTTAAAGGCAAATAATTCAACTGCCTGCATACCATACCCACCAAAAAGTAGAATAAACACGTTTCTAATATTTATGTGTTTGCTTTTGTAAAAGTGTCCTCTTTGTAAAAAGTGAATTTTTTAGTAAACTAAAAGAACTCATTTGCATAACATAAAGTGACACAAGAATTCAATTTCACATGTTTTAATGCAAAAAAATGCTTTGTGTGTGAAAAATACAGTGCAGCGCAATATAATAGATAATAGAGCTTTTTTAAGTGCGTCAAAACTTATGTACATATTTAACATATAATCGCTTAAATTAAATATATAGTGTCTTGAAAAGTTTATAGAAATGAAAATACATACATACATACAGTTCTGTAGCTTATTGATTATGACAGGAAAGGGAAACCTTTAATATAATCTACATTTTGGACATTTAAGATTTGACTTCAATCAAACTTTTTAGAGATGCATCAGTTTTCAAATACTTTAGCTACATAACTATAAAAAATAATATATATTTCTTTACGGGTTTTTATATATCTTTAGTGCATAAGTCTTTAAACTCAAATATCGGTTGGTATTAATAAGCTCAAAATTGTTTATGCCTAATTAATTGTAATCATGGATTTCATATCGCTTAACTAATTCGTACAAATTTTTAGGCGCTGGGTGGAAGCGCTTATAGAATATAAAACAGTTTGAGGTGCAATGTTATAGTTCATAGAAAAAATATTGAAATTGGTTTTCTACCTAAGAACTTGGTAACGGTTATTTGTATCACCTAAAATTAATCGAGATAGATATAAAGTTATGTATATATAAAAGATCAGGAATAAATCGCCTTTTTTCCGAAACATTAATTTTTCCTGTATAGGTTACGTACTATTCTGAAAGCCCTCGTGTATAGCGCTAGTATTCTTAGGTCAAATTTAAGCGGAATTGATGTTAGATATTATTTCAGTTATTAATAAATATTTATAATATTTAATTGAAGTTTCTTTTTAATATTTTCCATTACTCCATTCCCAGTTTTTATACGCAAGACAGCTGTTTTCTTACTAATTGTATTAATGTGTATATATCTCTGTAAATATATATTCTAGCTTAGTATAATCCGAGTCACTCCTTATTCACACTCTCATATTACATGACAATTTATCCCTAGTCCACTTAAAGGCCTAAGAAACTCATTACTCATTTCGTTTTAAGCATTTTTCTTTCGTGATCAGTCAGCCGACTTGCTTTTTATCGCTCATCTGCCTAGCTTTTTGCTTAGTATCGCTTAAGCGTATATTAACTTAATTTGTTTATAAGTGAGCGCAAATCTCTGCGACGACAGCATACCGTTAGTTGTTTCGGCCAGCTCATCACTTTCTCTCAAATGTTTGCTTTATTTTTTTGCTTGCGACTCACATGCGTGTACGCTTTTACGTATGTGTGTGTATGTGTGAGTGTACATCAACATACTGTTTGGCGCACAGTTGGGACGCCATTTTTTCGTGCTTGTTGCAATGTGCTTTGCTTTGATGTTTTTATTTTTGGTATTTTCGCTTTTGTCTTCACAATTTTTTAACCGTGTCTATTTCGTTTGCATATAACAACTGGTATGTATATGTGTCTTTTGTCCGATTTTAAGTCAGCGATTCTACAATTTAATTTGGTGTAAGAGTTAGCGAACCATATTTTGCTTGATCTAAAGCATATATCGCTATTTTCTAGTGGATCTTTTCTGTGATTGCCGACGTTGCCATAAATTTTGGGTCGAGTTAACATTGGACAATTTGGGTAAACGGGTTTTGTTACACTTTTACTCGCTTTCATTATATTTTGCTGCATACTTTTTTGTGTAAGTTTCATTATCCCAATTTTATTTTTGGTATTTACGATTCCGTTTCATTTGTTTGTTGTTGTTTTTATTTTAAATTTTCACAGTTTCATTTGGTTATGTAATTTGCCTCTAAATGAAATCCCCTTGGTACATATAACCGTTGCGTTTGTTTAACGAAGCGAATCAACACGAAGTTATTGTGATACTTTCGACAATTCCATTCATTCCACATTTTATGCGTTTCAAGCTAGCGTTATGCTTTGTCATGCTCATTATGTAGCACTACAGTTGCTGTGGTATCCTGTTTTAACCGCTATGGGCCTTAATGATTATTTGCTTGAGCGTGAAATGGATTAAAAGTGTCTCAATCGTATCCGCTTTTTGGGGTAAAAGTTTGTATGTATCCATGGCACAGCGCACACTTGAGGGAAATGAGAATTTGGAAGAAGAATCCCTATTGATTTACAACTGTCACTACCGAGAAGAATTAAACAGAAGTTCTCCAGGGTGGTGTCTTCTCCCCGGTACTGTTTAACTTCTATATTTCGAAACTCCCTCAACCACCAGAGGAAATCATACATCCCCTCATACACAGGTTATTGTAAAATATTGACGTCAGAATTCGTACGCAACAAGGTTTAGACACGTACTGACTGCCGTTCTCAGTGGAGCCATCAACACTTCACCGACTCTCTTCGAGTGAATGGCGTACATTCCAGTTGAAGAGTTTGAGTTGCGCCAAAAAATTTAGAATGACCCTGTCGCAACTTCGTTCTGAATATAGTAGTAGGTTAAACTCCTGGGTAGGAGACAGGAAGTAGTCAGACAGAACCACCTCTTTGCATACCCAGCGAACCCCACTCATCTAACACTCTTGTTTGCCTTTACATTTGCCGTGTTCAAATCGAGAAAATATTTGTTTAAGCCGAAAATCAGTTATTGGCCCAAATGCTAAGCGAATTCCTATAACTTAGACTCCATTAAGGCAGATCTCGCCATTTGCGAAAGAAATAGTTCTTTATAGTGACGGTAAAGCTGCTTATTTATAAATCTGAGGTTATTCCGTTACCATTTCTTGGCTTCCAAAACTATATACCGTATATACTTTTCAGTTAATATTCGAGATGTTTTAATACATTTTGGTGAGAACATTACGTCTTATAAGTATATGATGTGAACTGATTCTCAAAATGGATGAGATTAGTTCATATTTTTAACAAATCGCTATATATTGAATATGAGGATCTTTCTTCTTCGAGGCCATAACCAACTATATGTTTTCGGCATGTTAGTTATTTTAACAAAATTAAGTGAGACTTGTGTCGGTTGGTATAAATAAAGGGAAAACACTTGAAGGACACTACACTAATACACAACCCTATAGTTTAATATGAAATTGCTTTATTTGTACTCAGACATAACTTGTGGGTTGAGATTATGTTAGTTTAGGTTAGATGGCTAATACCTCGACGGATGATCACACTCAGACTGTTAAGTGCAGTCCTCCTAGAGGTGGATAGCAGATATCGGCAAAAACGCGTTGAACCTATCACAAATTTGCTTTGGTGTTTTATTTCTACATCCGCTACGTGGGTGTCCAAAAATATGGGATCTAAGGTTTTTTGCCTTGATCTGGCGAAAGCGTGACATGCGAGGAGGAAGTGTTGAGATTGAACAGCTAATACAGCTAGCAACCTTACTGCCTGAATCCCGATGGGACAGTGTCCAGTTAGAACTCCTACAAGCATTGAAAGGTTGCAAAGAGCGAACCTTGCAAAGAGCGAAGAGTTCCCTAGACCTCTTACGATTTACCCTAGGTCAGAAGGACCTTGCGATTGCACAGCTGCTGCTAGTAGTACAGTCCAGTATTGAACCACAAGAAGCCAACGGGGCTCCTACTCGTTTTCATTCCGCAGTTATTGAGACTGAGGTACGTGTCCTAGCAAGCTCGTCAGCCTTACAGTTTCTTTCAATATCGCTTTGGCCAGAGAGAAGGGGTCTAGCAATGATTTCACTAATCTTGAGCGCACACTCAGCGAACTCAAGGTTATTATGTAGTCCTACTATCCGAGTGGATAGTCACCATTTTAAAGGATGCTGCGCTCCAGAACAGTAGTTCTACTTTTACTTCTGGCAGCCACCTCTGCTTGGAAGACGAAGACTGAGCTCATGGAAGGCTCCCGAGAGTGTACAACTATACCAACCCCCCCGCAAGCATTGAGATACATTAGATGGAAATATAAAGAGTATGAAATCAAAGATGTATTACTAACTACTTCAACAGGAAGACGAGAATACTACTAAACACTACTACAATACATAAAAGTGTGATAAAACAATAACTAAATGTGTCAGAGACGTTTAATTTTACATAAAATATGGCACTTGAGTGCTATATAGAAGCCGGTATCAAAACTGAATGATGTTAGTGGTACCGTCGACATTAAACTGAAATAACATATTTCTGGACCTACTCGACCCATTTAGACAAAATTCGACACACGTGTGGCATTATTCTTGTATTGGATATAATTTAGTTTAATGTAAAATTATATTATACTACATATAATAACTTCCGTTATTCTATCAAATCTTATTTAACTAATGCATAGCTTCTATCGCGGGCTTTGAGCGCGGGGACTGAATCAAAACATTCAGTAACGAAAACAAACCTAACACGATCACAAACAATGCGCAAAATGTTTGCATACTTTTAGGCGCAATTTTGCATATTTTAAGCGGGACAAACAATTGAAGATCAGGGTGATTCAAAAATAAAAATTAAATACTTGATACAATTATTTGAATGGTAAATAAAACTATGGAATTTAATAAAAAAATAAATTATTAAATATTGGGAGCCAGAATATTAGCAACAATCCCACCTTTGAAACAGTATCTCGTTTGACTTGAACTATACAATTGAAATTAGGTAGGCTGGTGATTTCAACACCAACTTCGCTGAAAAAATATCAGAGCGGTTGGCACCTTTTTTTCGGAAAAAATGAATTTGAAAATAAATAGTGATCCACAAGAATCCACACCAAAGATGGGACCACCATTGATCCAGATATTTAGAGGATATCAAGTCTCGAACTTATGTTTATTAGTTTAGTTACCATTTACCTATATAAACAAATTTGTGTTCTTATCGGTTACCACGCTCAAAAAGTGTAATTTTAATTAATATCAAAGAAAAAAGAATACTGCATAAAACATAAATAAGTAATTATAATTGCTTGATAAAAATGCTTTACTGTCCCCCAGTCCAGGCAGTCCCCGAGTGCCACACCCATTATATATAAATTGCTTAGAGCTGAATAAGAATGAAGTTGGTCTATGGTAGACCTTGGTTTAAACCCCATGTTCCTAATATATTAAATTAAACCGATCTTTTGGTTGACGTTTTACTCATCAATATATTAATTTAAGCCTCTTTGGTTGAGTTTATGTCAGAAATATCTCATTTAAGGGTGATTTTAAAAAAAATTTCGCTGAAGAGAAGAAAAATATAGTTATAAAAATTACCATATGTACTTAGGACCTAGAATATAACTTATTAAAATTCCATATTTGATTGTAATTCATTTAAGATTTCGTCGAATAATGAATGTTGAATTCTTTCGCAATATTTTTAAATTAATATCTTGCGAACATCTGAAAGTATATCCGTTCCTAACCTGTTAAAATAAAATTTCACTTTATTACTATAAAGTAAAGTTTTAGTCAAGCTCAAAGACAAAGCAAGTTGAGTTCTTAGAGCTCTTACAAATTATTAGTTTTTACAATCGACTTATGGAAAAACTTGTAGACAGTTTTAAACATTTGTTTATTATGTTTACCGAAATTTTACGGTATATCGATTTGTATCCAAGCGTTAACTGACTTTTCTGACTCATCTGCACTTATCTCGAAAACACACGCTAGTGATGATATCATAACCGATGCATCTTCATACTTCTTTGCAAATGCTTCTGGAAAAGCCAATTTAAACAGAAATAAACAACAAAAGGGTTATTGTGTGGATGGGATTAAAAATATCGAATTTTTGCACAGTCTACGTTCGATAACCAGTTATCGATTAACCAACTCGAGTTGTTGAAGAACTTTTTTTAGTATCCCGTGTAAACCCAATGTCCTGAGCGAAGAGCACTACATTTGCACTAAAGAGTTACAAAAGGTTGTTGCTGTCATTGTTCCCCATCAAGAAAATTAGGTCAAAGATACATTTAACTCTTTGAATTCCTATTCATGAAATAAATCGATTAAAATACCGAAAAATGAAAATTTGGGATATTTTTAAAATAAAATATTACATAGAACTTGGTATACTATATCGATTAACATCATGCGTTACAATCAGAAATTGAGGATACAACAGAAATAGGTTGTAAATAAATTTTTCAAATAGTTATATATCTATACTCTTGTTAACGAAGGCTTATAATATGTGTAAAATTTAAGGATTCTCTTTCAAATCCATCAAATAGCGCCCATCGAAGTAATAAAGCAAACTCAAACTCATGACATTCATACATAATTTATATCGCACATAATCGATACGCTTCACTTTTTCGTTTGCCAACAAACGAGCGATGTAGGTAACCTTTCAAGTTCAATAACAAATTGATGCAAAGTTATGTGGGGTCTTGGATTACGAAGTCTTTAGTCTTTTGCTGAGCGTCTTTCAAATAAACGCCTGTAGCAAAATTCAGAGCCGAGGACGTATTGTGGTGTCGTTATAAAGGTGCAATCAATTTGCGCGAACGCCACAGGCACATGTGATACACATACACATCAAGTCAAATATAGTCGAATTGAACTGAAACTTGCTGCAAATGAAAGCGGATCCAGTTAGAGCGGGTAAGTGGATGTGATCGAGGGGTAGAGAAAATTGTTGACTGTCTTCTTGTCTTGTTGTTGGTTTGCTATTGTGCCGCCTTTGTTGTCTTCAGTTTTCAGCCGTCGCTCCTGGCACACACAATTGGCGTATGAACAAACTGATGAGTTGTGTCGGTGTCAGGCGCCGTCAGCTCATCTAATATTCAAATCGATATTTTTCCATTCTATCAGCACATATGGATGTATATGTGTGGGTGCACTATATGTGCAGCTCAACCTTTCGTGATGTTCCGTACACTTTTATTCTTGTATCCAATAGTGAAGTTCAAGCTCTCGCATTGCTCCATATACACACACACACACACTTATATATCTACACGCAAATATATATTTTGCATATAACCAACTGAATATCTACTTTTTGCGTGCACACGAGCGCACTCGTGTGTGTTTATGCAAGCGCCCCCTGCGCTACTGCATCTTTGACCTCTGCATATGCATGTTTTCCGAAGCCCTTTGTCGTGTTGCATGCTGCTACTTTAATCTCGCTTCACTTTCGCCCGTCGCCATTTTATACCTTCACACATTGCCGCTGCTTGTCTTCATTTTATTTCAGTCTCCCCTTCACCACTTTCTGCGTGAGTTACATTTGCTTGGCTTGTCAGCTACTGTTTGTTTATTTTTACATAACTGTAGTTGATGAGCCGTAGCCGTTGAGGAGCGACACCATTTCCGCTTGCATTAAACTATATAACGGTGCATACGAGCGGAAATGCTTTCATAACACTCCGTTCAGGTTGACATTGACATTTTTTATTTATTTTTTATTCGTTCGCTGCAAGTTATTCACACTATACATGCCACTTGATAAATCTTGGTGTGGAGATTTGTGAAATCGTTGCGAATCGATAAGTCATTCGATTGCACAGATAATACAGAGAGAGTAGATATTATTAGAATACATATTAAAGCTTAGAATTTTAGCTATTTTAGCTATTCCTGGTTTTCAACATCAGTGTGGAGGTTGAGTAACATATAATAAAGCTCTTGTCTTAAGCTGCCGTATATTTTTAAACTCTGAAAAAATTGTGCGGGTAATCTTGAATCCTTAAAGAAGAAATAAGGAATAACTAGTCCAAAAGGAATATCTCGTTGGAGATTGAGTTGTTTTAAAACCCAACAAGTAAGGAAGGGCTAAGTTCGGGTTAACCGAACATTTTATACTCTTGCAACTTGCAAAAACCAAAGACGACTACAGTTAATAATCGAAGTTCGAAAATCTTTCTATTAGTTATATGGGGGCTAAGAGAAGTATTGACCCGATTTAATCCATTTTTTACATACAGACATAATATTATCAGGAAAGGATTCTCTCCGAACTCCAGTTATATAACTTATACATATGCACTGGGGTCCAAATTTTCGGCATATAAGGGCTTGAACAGTTATGAACCGATTGTGACAATTTTAAACTTGATATGGCATATCATAAAGGCACTCTGTTTGCTAAGTTTTATTTTAATATATTTATAACAAATAATAATAATAACATATTAAATTTGTGTTATGTAGGAAGTAGGCGGGGTTATAATCCCCCCATTTTCGCGCTGTAACATACACAAGTCAGGATAATGTTACTTATCAAATTTGTGTGAAATCGGTCAACTAGATTCCGAGATATGGGTTTCATCCAATGGTGGGCGTTGCCATTGTCCCATTTTTGTATTGGCTCCTATAAAACTTAATTGTACTATCCTATGTGTAAAATTCAAAGCTTTTGACTTGTTTATTTATTGAGTTATCGCACTTTTAATAGTTGTTAACAAAACCGTTATATGGGGAGTGGGCGGGGTTATCACCTGATTGCACCCATTTTCACACTGTCGTTTTTGTTTAATTTTAAAATTTTTAAACCGCAGGTGCCTCTGCCTAATGCGATTCGATGTACCAAATAATATTTTTTTATATTACTATTGAGCTTTGTTATGTCAATTTATTGGCGACCATAAATAATATTAGATGAGACCACTATATCCTATAGCTCCCATAGTAACAGTCAGTAACGAATCCATCAATTTTTTATATATTTTTATTTTAAGGGAAACTGGCCGTGGTTTAACTTATAATAATTCAATACAAAAGTGAAATACACACTTTAAAGAAAAAGCTTTTATTGGTGGTACTAAAAAATGTTGTGATAACAGAAAAATAACCCTAAAAAAATATGCTTATATTATATCAAAAACGAACAACAATTTTATAAGTTTGTACTGTTTCATCATTATTGTCGAATGATTTTCACATTATCACATCAAGTAAATCTAAAGTTGACTTTAGTAGCGTTAATTTGATGTTATAAGGAAGTTTTCCTTGCGCAATAATAAAGGGATCAGTGCTTAACAGCAATCTGTTCATTATATCTGTATTTGGAGTAAAGTATACATTTTTCCATGTACGAGTATGTGGTAATCGGAACCTTATTCTTTAATTTTCCTCTTCTTCAGAAAGCTCTGCAATTGAAATCAAGGAATGTTTTATAACTTCAAAACCGTAAAGTAAAATTTTATGAACCGATGTAGCGAGTTAAAACCAAGATTATTTGCCACTCAACTGCTTTGCAGTTTCAAGAGCATAGTCTCCAAATTTTACTGAATTAATTTTGTAGCCCGAAGATCTGACATAAAACAAAGTTGAGGCTCTGAGTATTAAATATTTATCAATTCTCATAATATCGGCACATATATCAAGATTATTGAAATATACTAAAATACAGCACAACAACAGGGCAAAGCAATGACTTTTCAAGGCAAATTTTATTTTGATTGAAATTTGGGCAGCTACACTTAGCTTTTTTCCTACCTTAATACATACTCAAATACACTAAAAAAGATATGAATAGGGGAAGCGGGGTGGAAGACAACTAAAACCTTGCATAAACATATTAAAGACTCACGTAAAATGCATAAAATACGGGATAAAAAAAGTATCGATATAATTTTGTTTTGTTAATTTTGTAACATAAAGTAAATATCTTCAACTTCAAGATGCATTAAAAGGAATTTTAATTCGTAATCGTAAAAAATCGCCTGACCACTTTGAACTTCGCTTTTGTTATGAAATATTCACGCTACGTATACCTGCTTTAAAAATTAATAGGTGATAACTATTTCAATGCTATTTTTAGAAAGTTCCGTTAGATTTCCCGAAATTTCGGTTTCTTCGGTTTTTTTACTTATTCGATATTTTTTTTTACATGATGCGTTTTTTTTTTGGCCTATAGGCGAAACCACTGTGCAGTGGTCCGATTACGCCCATCTAAAATACCAACCTTCTTATGGTACCAAAATTTTATCAATATATCTCAATTTTTACTCAAGTTAAAGCATGCACAGACGTTCAGACAGTTACCCGGATTTCAACTCGTCGCCTCAATTTGCTCATTTACATATGTACATATGACCTTATATCTAACTGGATTAGTTTGAGGTGATACCAGCAACCATTAGCATTCCTATTATATGGTACTCTGTAGCAACATGTTGCAAAAATATAAAAAATTTTGGAACGCTAATTCATAATAGTTATGTTCAAGAGTACAATAACCTAGGGATAGAAATATCTCATCTTGCTGTTTTATACCGAAGTTGATGTTGCGTACTTTATTCTTCCAAATTTGGTGTTTACAACCTCAGACAGATCAAAAGTCTTATTGTTTAAGTGACACAAGAGAATATTCATATATTTTTGAGGAATTCGGCGTGATGTTGTCTTTAAAGAAATCGGAAGAACCTAACGCCGAAGATGGATCACTTTTTCCACGATAATGCGAGTTCTCACACATCATTAAAACAACTGCATTTTTGAGCACTCGAAACATCGATGAGTCATCCACCGTATAGTCCTGACATGAAACCGAATGACTTAGTTTTATTCTCGTACGTAAAAGATAAACTATCAATATCATAATCAACGTTTTTCGAAATCTGAAGCTGCGGCTGATGCGTTCAGAACACATGTTTTATGATACCTCAAACAGAGTGGCAAAACTGTGTTTGACAATTAATTTAAACTTTTTGAAAACCAATAAAGCGACATTGCATGATATATATGTGGTTTTATTCTCTAATACCAAAATATAAAGCAATCTTCGTAATATTTAATCTGTGCACGTAAGGTGGTCACGTACGGGATAACAGTAAACCGTTTTTGCGCCATTCCTCATTACTTTTTCGAGCAACGGTATAGTGTTATGCACGAATGTTTGCCTTGCGCTCGTTAATGGATCAAGCATTGTTGGCGTACATATTGATCTTCAAATAATGCTACAAAATGTAGTTAGAGAGGAAATCAGAAGACCTCCTTTTAACATCAAACATCCACGGAATTTTCATTACAGAAATACAATAGTCTGATTTCACTAATTTGCTGGCGGGCATAATTAGCCAAAAGCCATCGATATCCATTTCCATGAACTGTTTCATTTTGCTTGAACAAAAACACGTATATAAATAAAGGAGATGTATGATTAGAATTCTGTTGTATAGACATTTGGTTTCAAAACATGTTAAAACAACTCAGTAGCTTAGTAAATATCAATAGATTTGACCAACAAAATTTTGCAGCGTTTACAGATATTATACTTTTGCTTACATGGTGCTACAGAGCAAAATAGTTTTGTTCACCAGATGGTTGTTTGTATTACCTAAAACTAACCGAGATAGCTTTTATATATATATATGTAAATGATCAGGATGACGAGACGAGTTGAAATCCGGATGTCTATCTGTACGTCCGTATGTGCAAGCTGTAACTTGAGTAAAAATTGTGATATCGTCAGACAACTATTGTACACGTATTCCTTGGTCGAATAGGGAGGATGAGCTTTTATTTGATCGCAATCGGACCACGGCCGCGCCCACAAAACGCTATTAATCGATAACCCATAAATTGTCATAACTAAACCGCAAATTAAGATTAAAAACTGTTATTTGGTGCAACGAATCGCAACAATAAGGGGAATAGTGGTTTGAAAATTTTATAAAAGTAGGCGTGGCCTAACCCATAATAGGTTTAATGTATATATCTTCCAAACCGCTTAAGCTATATGACCCAAGTTATCACAGGAGGAATCATTTCGACCCCTCTTGCGACAGCCCCAAAACTGGTGAAATCGGATGATAACCACGCCCACTCCCTATATTATGGCTTTGTTAAAAGGAGGCACTAGAAGACTTTATAAAATCAGTTGTCAAAGTTGGACGATAGGCGTGTCACCGCCCATTTTAGGTAAAATCACATATCTCCGGACCTACTAATCAATTCCGGACCAATTTAAATCAATTTAAATCAAATTCGGTGAATCTGATTGTTTCACTTTACAATATACAAATCAAACATCAATGAAGTTATCAGAGTAAAACTTTGCACAAATAGTGACCTCAAGGTACTTAATATAACGCCCAAAAATTGTCGAAATCGGACTTTAACTTTTCAAGAACTCTGACACCAGATATGTGGACACCAGTGATCAATCTGTGTGGTTTAGTATTGAAGCACCCATATACCAAATATTAATGTTTTCAAACTTCCGGTTAGCTTTATACCGCATCTATCGGTCATTATGTAAGAAATTTTATTGAGATTCCGAAAGAATCTCTTTCTAATAATAGTATATCTTCTTGCCTGTAATTGTAAATAATGGATACAATGCTTCCTGCTTTTAATTTAATTACAATATATTCGAAAATCACGTATATCACTTTATCTTGCGAGAGTATAAATTGTACGGTTACACCCGAACTTAGCCTTTCCTCACTTGTTTTGATTGTTATTGTTAGTATCCTTCAACAAATTAAATTGGTCTAGCGTTTGCAAAATTGTACTCTCTTAAACACATTATACACTCTCTTATTGCCGCTCTTCATACAATTCATCCTATTAGTCAGCCAGGTAGTCAACCCTAATGCTTCTGGAGAGCTTTTGCGTGCGCCGAAAAGCTCGACGAAAGTATCCTTACAACAAACGCGTGCAGCAACAGCGAATAAAACTAAACCTTTTGACCAAACGCGATTCAGTCATCGTTATCAATTCAATGCGAACAGAGCGTGGCTGGAAATTTCAAAATATTTTTCACTTACCTTTACTCTGTGTTGGTAGATTGGCTAAGAACGGAAGTGGCAGTGAAGTTGGCCGAGAGTGGCAGCAGTGTTATTGAGAGCAGTGGCAAAGGCGAAATTCCAAAAAATATACGAAAATAAATTAAAGAGAAAAAAAGACAACAGCAACTACAAGAAATATAAGCGAGCGTCAAACGAGACCGGCAAAATACAAGGGCGAAAGTGAAGCAAACAAGTTTGTGTGTTTGCGTGTGCGTTTATTTCCGTGGAAGTCAATGTAATAGAATTGGCCAATAACAAAGTTTGCGCCAAGTTTTGGTTTAATTTGGTTTATTTCGTTTCATTTGTGTCTCGATCAAATTTAGCCGAAGGTAATACAATGAAATTAAGAGTTATATATTTATTTTTACCGAATAAATGTAACAAATAGACAAGGGAATTTATAAAAGAAGGCAAATTGGTAAATTTGTCGACACTAACAATAGCAAAGTGTGCAACAAAAGCCAATGTGAGCCAGTGAGGGAAAACTAGTTTGTAAGCAACAAATCCACCGCCAATCGGCTTAACGGTTTCGTAGAAATATTGTCGTTGGTATAGCGGCTCATAAGCAACTTGTTTGTTTACTAGAATATATATGAAAAAAACACCGTTATTTTCAATACAAAAATCGATTCTAGTTTGCAATTTGCACAATGCTCTTGTGCCCATAAATAAATTAGCAACTGCAGCTTAACTAGTTATGAAATTAATCCCGTATGCCAGCGGCTGCATAAATAAATATTTGCTGGTGACAACAATATTGCTCTCCGCTGCGTACGTTGCTCTGTGAGTATAATTAGTTATGCATATGTGTGTGTGTGAGGTTTATGCAAATGCCACACGGAATGTTGGTGTTAAGTTGAATTTGCTATAACTTTGCTATTTTACTATTTATGAAAATTTATATATATGTATGTGTGGGTATGCCGGCGTTAAGCTTACTCTGTTTTTCATTAACAAATGTCTTTATACTTTGAGTTTTTGCGTAATAAAATTGAGCATACTATTTTAGTTAACTAAATTTATGTCGCTGATAGAATAAAGTAAAGCATTGCTTGGTTTAAATGTATAAAGGGTAACTTACAAATCAATTACTAAAGACCTAAGTCTGAAAAATTATTTAATTTTAGAGTAAAAATTTATATCTGATATTTATTAGAATATTTTTTTTTTTAAATAGGTAAAATCTCCGTCAATATATATATATATGATATAAAACTGGCAGTGTTTAAGTATCGAAAAAAGTTAAATAACTCAAATATTATTCAATATATTTTCAGAAGAGTCTTATTAACAAACCTTTTACCTCGAAAATTATTCTTTAAATTTCACCACCGCAAACTCGACCATGCTAAAATAATTCAAATGTGTTGCAGCACCCTGTATGTGTAGTGAAAACCACTAATAAAAAAAACCGAAATTATACACATACATATGAAAAAGCTAATTTGAATCATGTAAGTTTCTCTAGGCCCCAGTGTTTTAATACTCACAATAATGTAAGATTACTTAAGAACTGAATAGCAATCAAAAGTAAGATTACATCAAGCGCCAAGTTGCGACGATTAAAATTAATATATGTTACAAATAATTTGAGTTTAGCTCTAATCTGACCAGATATATAGATTTATACATAATCAATTATAAATATTTTGGTATTTTGCGCATCCGTGGCCTTGACCCTAATGATGTGGTTATATTAAGAAAATATATTAGAAAATTAAATGTTAACATGAAGATCTGAATGCGTAGGATATTGTACTCTACAGATATTTGGACGATAAAAGAGTTTATGGTGTGCGCACTCAAATATGTCCAGTACAAGTGCTAAACAAGTAAGTAGTCTACTAACTTCTTAATTAGTTTGTGTAGGCATGAATGAGCCAATATTTGGTCGACGGTGACAAGTAGTTGTAATGTCTGCACTTTTTAGATTCCCATACAAACAGTTTTACAAAGGCAGACTTTATAGTCAAGAAATAATCTGCAGTGGATGCTGACAATAAGCCAAACGGATTCATCTGAACAAGAAAATTATATTGTAGAAATGTGGGAATTTTATACTATATAAAGTATAAAGAATATGCATGAAGACTCTTTTTTATGTTAGTAATTTAGCAATTAATATGTTTAATACCATTAAAAGTTTCATTTCATTTGGTGGTATTAAGACAAAATATATTAAAAAGTGGCAGAGTTCTTTATAATCAAGTGCTGCTCTATTTAATCAACTATTTCGGTACTCTACGTCATGACGTGTAGAAAAGATTTAACGAGGGGAATATATGAAAAACATACTGAATTAACACCTTATATTACTAACTAGCCTGCGGAAACTTTTTACTAAAGGAGTTTCGAAAAAGTCAAAAATATTCTTACACCCATGAAATTAGTTAAAAATTGGTTATTAAAAAATTTCAGTGTGACTAACTCCGCTAAATTGTTCATTAAATATAGGTATAGAATTCTATGTTTTACATTATTACTCAACTAATTCTATACTTAATATTCTGTTAATAATCTAAAATGTTAAAAATATAAATAAAGTTTTAAATTTTCTAAAACTTCGAAACTAAAATATATTTATAAATGACACTTTTTAGTTGCACACATGTAGTAAACTATAACACGTTTGCTAAACTTGTCACTTTGAGTGCGTTCCTTAAAGGTGTGCCATCGCGTATGCGTAACATTTCAACTGGATTGAGTAGGAATTTCAATTTTTGATGCAATTTTATACAATTTTGTTTGAAGCCATATTGTAAATAAAATTTCAATAAATATGAAAGAAAATATGAATAAAGAACGCATACATATGGTTATTAAATTTTAACTTACCAATATATTATAGCAGCACGAAATTAGCAGTGACGTCATTACAATGCAGTGCTGTTATAACCGTTGATTAATTGTAATTAATGCAGTTATTATATTTGTTTTATTAACACAAAACTGCTGATTGCCATACGCTCTTGAAAATTTCTAAGAATTTTGTAGCCTCATAAGTGCATAAAGTGGAATTACTCATACGCGGCATGGTACCATTTTTGGTTTCTATGAAATTGTAATTGAAGCTACCGTAGGTTGCAAATTAATTTTTAATTTAATGCTTGGCTTAATTTATTAAGCAATTTACAGTTATATACATACATAAGTTTTAGAGAACACTCCCAGGTATTTGAGAAAAAATTCAACATTTAACTTATAATATATTACGACACTTCGCGGTATTCATTAATATTTCATTTATAGTAAGCACAGATAACGCACACACCTTTTATAAACCAGAATTTAAATTTAAATAATATTCATTTGCAAATTTATTTCAATTAACTGTATTGCTTTACAGCTCAGCGCAGGTTCGCTTGTCTTTATTGAAGCTGACTCTTAGGCAGAATAAACTTTTACAATTCCCACGACATTTAATAATTAAAATTTTACTTATTCATTAGAAAAGCCACTGTTACCGCACAAATACATAAAGTCGACGCGTTTTGTCATCAGTGCCTCGGCCACTTAACGGCGTACAAAGCCAATATTAAATCGCACCTGCAAATCGCCGAAGTTCTGCGTATACTGAAGAGCTGCAAATTATTTTTTGTACGCAATGCGAATTATAAAGTCATGAAGGTTAACAACCTGACAGTTTACAATTACCAACATTCCCCTGCATGCGCGTGTATGTGTGTGTGTATGCACTACAGTGCTGCGCCACCAGCACTATTTTCCCTTGCTACACTTCCCGGCTTATACTCTGTGGTCAATGGCAGTTATTTTTCAGTTAGAATCTCACTGGACGATTGTTTGGCCGAAAATTTTCATGCCTAGTTGGCGTAAAAGTTAAGCAGATAATGAGCACGAAATTGCACTCACACACTCACAAGCACATACACGTTTTTTGGGGGTGGTTGTGTAGAGTCGCGTTCTGAAATTAACGCGAGCTTCGAGAGATTGTTGCAGTCTAGAGTTTGTACTCGAGAAAAAAAACGGCTGGCCCTAAACTATCGCGCTTAAAGTTAGCATGGATCACAATTTCTTTTCAATTCATCCATTTGCTTTTCTTTCTTATAGCATTGTCCTTCATGTTGTAACTTAATTTTAAAACGTAATCGGTTTTCGTCCAATGGAAAAGGTTTTGCTAATTCTTATCGGCAGTTCCGACAAATAAGCATCTTCTTGGGAAAAAAGAACAAGTGCAAAATTTCAGTTCGTGTATATACAGGCAGACAGACAAACAAATAGACGGACAAACAAACAGACAGACGGATATGGCTAAATCGACTCATATGGCTCCTTTCTGGGTCTTACAATCTTCGTGGCAAACTGATATATTAAGTTTTAGAGTTCAGGGTATATGTAATATGAAGGGCTAGGTTTAATTGAGAGGTAAAAGTGTGTTCAAAAACTCTACCAATTTATTCAATATTAAAATTATACCATTATTTAAGAAGAAATTAATTTATTTATATTGAAAGTTATAGTAACTATTTTTTGCCAGTGCTAGCATGTGAGGCAAACCTCGACATGAAGGAGTTGACGTTCGAACGACATATGGTATGGTATATTATTCTACCAAATTTACGCGTTAACACTAAAGAGACTACTAACAAATATTATAGAAATCATTAACACATTTCAGTTGTCAAATACTGGTCGCAAAAGTGATGCGAACCTTCATCGATCAATGTCATTGTTGAGCCATCTTATTGTATTGCTAAGCTTCCTATGAATTACCGAAATTAAAATGTTTCCTCTGAGAAATGCGTGGAAGCATTTCATAGAGGCTACCAAATGAAATTATTTGTGATAGTGTGTATTAACACTCAGAAGGAAACTTCGGAGACATTATAAAAGTATGTATTTATAAATGATCAGCATGACGTGCTGAGTCGATTTAGCTATGCCCGTCTGCCTGTATATATGCGTACTAGTCGGTAGGTTCGGTGTAATCGAAGTTACCATTTTTCTTGTTTTTATTCTTTGTTGTAATATATGTACAACGAAGGATAAGTGAAGGTTGGTTAACTGTCTGTTGACGAACACAAAATGGCGATTTGATCTTCGAATCAAAATCACTATTTGCAGATGATCGAATCAAAAAGCGGCTGTTCTGCTATTTGTGTTGTTGTTAATGTGAAGGATATGTGTTGATTATATTAATTAATGTACATCGGTGTTCATTTTGTACGGGTGATTATTTGTCAAAATAAAGTTTTTCTTATCACATACATCTGACTGATCTTCTCTTTTCATAGTTTCCAGCGCTTTACTATTTTCTTTAATTATTTTTTTTTTAGGACATCATTTTCTAGGCCTACACACAACTCACAGCTCTACCTTACCCTTAATATTTGCTAATTTTCGAATTTCATTTTCATGCATCTGTAACTACAAAGAATAACAGTCAAAGTCTGCGAAAGAACTATGCTAGTTGTGGACAAAAACACACAATTTCCAATTTATAGTATCAGCAATTTTTATGGAAGAGACACAGAAGAGATGTAATCTACAAATTTGATAACGTTTTCTTTTCTCAAAAATGATTATTTTCTTCTGATAGCGCTGTCAAAATGATCAAAGTTTTTTCTTAACATTTAAGAGGTTAGGTTATCTCAGAATGTTGTTTTCTAACCAGAAAAAAAATGCATTACTCGCGGATGTTTACTTAGCGTTTTTAATAGTTATTTAATTAAAATAAGTTTTTCTTATAATTATTACGAATCGGTCAATTTTGTTAAGGTCAATAATAGAAACTGCTTCTGAGTTAGAAATAGAAAATTTGCAAGGTGTAATGGAGCATTTATACATAAAAGGTTGCCATATAATGAGGCAAAAGTTTCATCGCTATAAAGTGCTGAGATAAAACAAAAAATTATAGAAACTTCAATATTAAAATGTAGTTAGCATTTCTTGGAATCTCTCCATTTGAGATTTATAAAACGAAAAAACATATCCGAGAATGAAAGTTGACGGAAATCGATTATGAGAATTCTGAATTTAAATTAAATTCCTTTGACATTTGGTGTTAAAGAGTGGTGGCATTGACTGGCCACGTAGACGTCAAATTTTACACCCGTGACTTACTTTTGTTGCTTATTTTAAAAAGCCAAATGAGAATCGACAATTCTCGAACCATTGTAAAGTTTAACGAAAGCCAAAATTGTAATGGAAAACCCCTGTCAAATATAAATCATTAAAGATGTTCACTTGATTGAGATTATATTCAGCATATAGTCTAAATAATTTGAAAATATTCAAACTAAGCTAAGATATTAAAAAAGACTTTCAATTCAAATACAAAATTGTCCAATTGTATATACATTATTAGAGATGGTATACGAAATATGTAGATTTATTTTTATTTTTATATATAGTTTGTGATACCCAGAAGGAAACGTTGGAGGTCAAATTCTACATGTCCGTCTGTCGTCCGTTTGTATATACATATTGTTCAGATCGGACCACTATAACACATCGCTGATATTTAAACTGATCGGTTAAAATCAAAATAAATAGCTTTAGAAACAATGTTTTTATTAAATATCCTTAATTCCATTTTATGGTGGTTTATATCAAACAACATGACTAGAAAGAAATTGCAAACCGTGGGTCGATTACGTTTTCAGATTTAGTTATATATATAGTTGCTATACGTATAATAAGTGCATCTTTGAAGGATATTACAGCTTGGTGTAGCCAAAATTAACCTTCCGTAATCCCACTAAGCACACAGATAAGAAAAGAAGCCAGGTCACATATCTGTCCAAGGTCAAACAAACGATTACTCAGAAAAATATACAATTTTTACTCACATACGTATACATACACGTGACTACAATCTGTTAAACTTTGTGAGACATATCACTCTTCATTATGTGGGACAGAAAAATAGATACATACAGATATATACACATGGAACTAGTAAGGAAAAAATAACACAACAATCCAATAAGGCTGTATTATTTGTATCTTACAAATGAACGCATAAGTAGAAAATGGCCAAAATGTCTAACAATGAAGTCCATCTTCTCATTTTGATGTCGCCTGTACTGTCCACTCTCTATTTCGATGACTACATTTCATTTCGTTTAATTTATATAATATATATACACATACAAGTATAAATTAAATATATTCGAATCATCTAGTGTGTAAAAATTGTAAGAAGACAGAGGATTTTTTCTGGAAAATCTAAACATATTTTACTAACCCATAAACAGACGAGGGAAGAAAATATGTATGAGTTGAAGACTTGTATATATTTACTCAACTTGTACATATTTACTTATATAAAGCATAGTGTGTATGAAAAATTCCTTTTTCATGGGAAAATATGGGATATGTAATACTTATGCAGGACATGCTTTGCATGTCTAATGCATATTAACTAAGTTTGTGAGAAATTCTTAGTAAACAAGAAAAATCGTTAACTTCGGTTGCACCGAAGCTGTAATACCCTTCACAGATACAGAGGTTCCATACAAGAACTTGTTTCCGATCGTTCAGTTTGTATGGCAGCTGTAGCTATAGTGGTCCGATATCGGCCGTTCCGACAAATAGGCGCTTCTTAATGAGAAAAGGACAGGTGCAAAATTTCAGATCGATAGCTTAAAAACTAAGGGACTAGTGTGAATATATACAGACAGACGGACAGGCGGACAGACATACGGGCATGGCTAAATCAACTCAGCTCATCAAGCTGATCATTTATGTATATATTTTATAGCGTCTCCGACGTTTCCTTCTGGGTGTTAATATACAAACTTTGTGGGAAATTTAATATATCCTTTTTAGGGTATAAAAATACACTATGTGGCCATAATTCTGCGTATAATCTTAAAATTTCATACAAGAGTAGAACTTCATAGTAATATGATTGACTGCAGGGCGTGCTCCTAAGATACAAAATTTCAAGTTTAAAAATCCTACTACAAAAGTACTTACAGGATTATGTTTTAATTTCTGGGGATCATGTTTTCCTTTAATAAACTAGGCATAAAAATTATTGAGTTTAAGCTCGTTTAAAACTTAAAAATCCACCTACATTCGCTAGTCGTAGGGAAACGCTTGGCATATCATTTGACCTAAGCGAATCATTTCGACAAACATTCCTGATTCAAATTCTCACTCTTAGAAATTTGATTTCTCTGGTTCAATTTTAAATATTTGTGAACAAATTTTATTACTATACCTTAATAATTAAAATCATAAAAAATGTATCTGTTGAAATTTTTGTTTCGTTCTGCGTGGGCGTTGGTTAATCGGAAGGATCGTTGTGTTCATTATTTATTTCGTATTTCAAGTTAGACCGGTGCCACGTGCTGCACGCGTAGATATGTATCATAAAACAGTAGAAACGAGTTTTCTGTTAGCTGCTTTTATCGACACGACCAGTAATATAATTCGCTGACTCCTTTACTGATTGATTTAAAATTCATTTAACAAGAATAACTAGGGAACATACAATTTGGAGAAGAAGCTTCTCTAGTCTGCATACTTACAGTCAGAAACCTGTAAAACAAATTTTAATTTTTGTGAAATTGGCGCTTCAAAAGTAACACATCAGCAGATATCTCTTTTAGCTTAATGTGTTGTAAGTAGTTCAGAATAAATAACACACATTCAATTTTAAGCAAGATGTTTTTCTCTTAAGGGGTTAGGCCAGTGTAGCATCTTAATTGCCTTTCTTCCACGCTTCAATAAACGTGGATTTAAATTCATAAAAAAAAAATATATTGACATTTTGTAAAAAAATTGCCTTATATTCAGAATCATTATTTTCAAGAGCGACGACGAGGATAACGTTGATTCTGGGAACAGGTGCTATCTGAAAAAATATAAAAAACGGGATCTCAAGCTAAATAAAACTTGCTCATAAAGTATGTACGTTGGTAGCTTAACGCTTATTTCTCACAAAAAGGCGCAGTTGTGCAAATAAGCTTACATTTTTGACCGAAAAGAATTAACAAAAAAATTGTAAGTAGATACGTTAATAGATAATGCAGATATTAAAATTTGAAGGGGTTATATGCGATAGTTGAACCTAAAAAGTATACTTTAAGCAAAAATTATTTTCGTATATTTTCATAATTCTTAATTGGCCTAACCTCTTATATGCGTACTTTGCAGTTTTTGTAAAATTTAAACTATTGTAGAATGCCGAAAATAGCCCCAAAACGCAAAGTATTGCATACTTTTAGGCTAGATATTTAAATTAAATTCAAATTGCTTAAGGCTATTAATGGAATATTTTGATATTACAAGATTATTTTCACACAAATATAACCACATACGTATTATACATGAACATTATCTCCATAATTAATATGATTTCTGTGTGATAAGCGCTGTCGAACATACATTTGTAGAAATGCCTGCTCTCTTTGGGCAACTAATTTAATATATTTAGCGCTGGTAAATTTTTTTTCTGCGAAAAATGACCTTTTATCGTCCATTTTCATTATATGAATATAATCTGCAAATTATTGGGCTTTGGCTACGTGTGCCTGCTTGTTTATATATAGGGATGTTTGTGTGAGTATGGATGTTTGTAAGTGGACGTGTATCTATTTTGTCATTAAAATGTGTTGGATGTATTTAGTAGTGGCAGCGCTGCTGGCTATCGCAGGAAATTCAGATGCGCCATAACCGTCTAAATAATTCAAGGTAATGGGCCAACGTGTGCGCATAGATACACGTTCACACACTATGCCGCAATAAACGAGATATTCGACAAATTTACATATGACTGTACTGAGTATCTAAATACCTAACGCGTATTTATACAAGAAAATGTTGCTGGGTTCACTAATACACTAACATTTATTATGTCAGTACTGACAGTCAAATGAACAGTAAAATGATTGTCAATGTTTAAGAACAAAGCAAATTCTGTATACGTCGCAAGGAGACAGCATACATACCCATAGAAGTTTCTGTAGCTGTTATTCCGTGCAATAAACCAAAAGTGTTGCGTGCTCCTGTGCAATAACTACTTTTGTGTTAAAAAAATAAATAAATAACGAAGGAGTTTTCAAATAAATATACATAAGTTCGTAAGTTATTATTAAGTTTCAAATATAATTATATTTTTACTTAATTTTCATTTTTATTTAGGCACTTTTAAATTTCGAAATATTCATGAACTGAAGAAACACGTACAGCAGAGCTTTTGAAAGGAGCAAGCATGGAATTAAGTGAAAATTTTTTTTCATAATGTATTATTATACTCTCGCAACCTGTTGCTACAGAGTATAATAGTTTTGTTCACCTAACGGTTGTTTGTATCACCTAAAACTAATCGAGTTAGATATAGGGTTATATATATATAAATGATCAGGATGAAGAGACGAGTTGAAATCCGGGTGACTGTCTGTCCGTCCGTCCGTCCGTCCGTGCAAGCTCTAACTTGAGTAAAAATTAAGATATCTTTATGAAGCTTGGTAGACATGTTTCTTGGTACCGTGAGACGGTTGGTATTGCAGATGGGCGTAATCGGACCACTGCCACGCCATTAATCAAAAACAAAGAACTTGCCATACCTAAGCTCCGCAATAAGATACAAGACTGTTATTTGGTACACAGGATCACATTAGGGAGGGGCATCTTATTAATTAATTAATTTATTTATTTATCCCAGGATACAAAGTACATATTACATACAAAGTATGCACCTATAGAGGTGTTACAAAACACCTGTACATAGGCCTGGTAATATTAGTTTATTATAATTAAGTACTAATGTATTAGTAACAAATGTCATTTATAATTGAAAAACAAAAGAAAACATAGTATTTTTAAATATCAGTGTCTATAATCCACTCAGTTATTTTCGTTTTGCTTGCTTTATTTTTAATATTTAACAACTTTAGACTCAGCGGTAACATATTGTAGTATTTAATTGCTATATATTTCGAGTCTTTGTAAGATATATTTTTATTAATCTTTGGTAACTGTAACGGTTTAGCTCTAGCCTTACCTTTATATTCATTAAATACCTCTCTACAATCAGAATAATGATAACATAGTGACTCAGAAATAAACTTCTTTTTAATACCCAGTACGGGTGTTCTCTCGTTTTTATCACATAAATGATTAATTAATTTATCTTGTATTTTTATTAACAATTTTGTAACATTCTTATAACTACCTCCCCAGGCAATAATTCCATAGTTGACTATACTATCGAATAATGCGTAATAAATTGTTTTTAGTGCTTTCTTGTTCATTATATTTTTAAACTTTGAGAATATAAATAGAAAATATCTAGTTTTTTTTATGACTTCTTTGATATGAATTTCCCATCTCATGTGACTATCAAAATATATACCTAAGTATTTACTATTATCAGTTCTTTTAATGGTCTTATCATAAATTTTTAACTCAAAACTTTCTGGAATACTGTCTTTATATGAACCGAAAGTTATATAGTTAGTTATTCCAACATTTAGAGTTAAGTAATTATTACACATCCAATTCCCTATTAAACTTAACTGCACATTCATTTGTGATTCAGCTTCCGCCCAAGATTTGCCTATACATTTAACTATTGTATCATCTGCATAAGCTGCCAAACAGTTTTCAGGTAGTTCCTTAAAGATATCATTTACATATAGAAGAAAAAGCAGTGGTCCCAAGATTGTACCTTGCGGCACCCCTATTTGAACTTTACATGATTTGCTTTTTACCCCGTTAACTTTAACAATTTGATATCTGTTTTTAAGGTAGTCCCGAATTAAATCAACAGCGATTCACCTGATTCCATATCTATATAATTTATCCAGCAATAAAGCGTGATCTACTGTATCAAAAGCTTTTGCTAAATCCAGGAAAGCTATCACTGTTAAATTATTTTTATCAATATTAGTGTATATAAAACTGGTAATTGGTACAATTGCATCCTTAGTGCCTTTATTTTTTAAGAAGCCATATTGGTTTTTCGCAATAATTTTTGAGTCTGTTATGAAGTTATAAATTCGTTTTTGTATAATTTTTTCAAAAACTTTTGCTATATTAGAAATTAAGGATATTGGACGATAGTTATTAGTTTTATATTTGTCTCCTGATTTATGGATTGGTAGGATTTCTGCACATTTTAATCCATTTGGCCATATTCCTATAGTCATACAGTTATTAAAGATAAATTCCAATGGTTTACTAATAAATTTACTTATTATTTTTAAGACTTTAGTGTTGATTCCATCAACTCCCCCAGCTTTGTCTTTTAGGTTTCTAATTACTATTTCAATTTCTTGTTCATAAGTTGGCTTAAAGAAAATTGACTTAGCATTATTTTCTATATTATAAACCGTACTGTTATCTGTTTTTTTCATTTTATCAGCTAAATCTATACCCACATTACTAAAACAATTTACAAAAGTATCAGCAATTTCCGCGGAGTTAGTGATCTTCACATCATGTTCGATTAAGTAGTCTATATCTTTAGATGCCTTTACATTTTTGCCTAATTTATGATTTACATAATTCCATAAGTCTTTACTACAATTAGATTTACTATTTATCAAATTACTCTCATAATTACACTTAGCAATTTTTATAACTTTGTCCAGTTTTTTTTGCAGTAAGTATTGCATTTTGTTTTTAGTTCTATACTATCATTATTTTTTTTCCATTTATTATATAACTTCTCTTTAGTACGACATGACTTCATATGCCCATCGTAACCCAATTTTTACGCTGTTTAAATTTACGATTGTTGTATTTTGGTTTTACATGAGCATTTTTTATCAAATTTTGTATTTTAGCTATGAGACTATTAGTAGCAATATTTGGATCCTGTATATTTAATATGTCTTCCCAAAGTACATTTTTACTATTTTTTTCCAGTATTTTATAACTGAGATAATTCTTAGGTTCTTTATGATTTAATAATTTATACGTATTTAATGACAAAAACAAAATATAATGATCAGTGATCATTTTTTTATACGTAATTGATTTTACGTTGGGAATATTTGTTTTAACGAACATATTATCTATATATGATCCATCCTCACTATAAGGCCTGGTAGTATTATTAAAAAACGGTACATAATTCATATCTAAAACACTTGATAGTAGTAGATCTGATTGATAGTCTACATCATTTAAATTTATATTGAAGTCTCCAACTATTATATGATTTTTAATCTTAGAATTAGTATCCATGTGTATTTTTAAATTGTTAATAAATTCATCCTTAGGGATGTCATGACATCTGTACATTCCAGTTACCTTTAAATTTAAATTATTGTTAATACTTATACATGTAGAGAGAAAATTGCAACGCCCGATAGTATCTACGGATGTGGAGTGTTTTAGAGCATTTGAGACATACATTATTACTCCATCTGCCTTATTTATACTGCTTTGATTATAATGTATGCTATAACCATTTAATGAATATAATTTATGTTCAATTAAATTCCACGTTTCACTACAAACTATAACAAGTGGTTTACATATAAGACTTTTTAGCAAAAGTTCAAGTTTTTCAAAATTCGCATTGAGACTTCTGATGTTAATATGAAGTATGAGAATGTCACTGACAGCGAACTTCTTGTTTAGATATTCTAGATTATCTACAGAATCCTCAATAATACAATTCAAATCTTGATTACTATTATTCTTCATTTTTGGTGAGAAAATTATGTTATATGTTCTAAGTTGATGCTCTCTTTGGTTCAAGGACTTTACCATAGTGAGTCGGAATCTGAGGCATTGTAGGATAGTCTGTTGATTTCACAATGTTGTTGTATTTGAATTTGAGGTATGCGCATGCGCTGATATCCGTTGCCGCATGATCAGTGGGGTTGTTTTTATTAAAATGTTTATTGTAATAAACACAGTTTATACATGATTTTATGGTGCTGGTGCATTCTCTAGTGTCATGCTTTCCAGCACAAATTAGACAAGCTGATTCATTGTTACATTTTTTGCGGCTATGATTGGTCCGGCCACATTGAAAGCACATACTCAAGTCAAAAACATCAAAGACACGACAGCTCTTATGGCCAACATAGGTAACTTTATTGGACATCGCACTGAGATAAATGTTAGAAGACACTTCAAGAATTAAGCTACGTTTGTTCTTACTATTAGTAAAGTCAGCTATAATTTTAAAGTCACCATCGAAATAGGAGCTGTTTCTATTACAAATATCATCAATTAGTTCTTCCTTGCTCATGTCACTTTCTATATCAAAAATTTTGATTTTGGGAGCATTCATTTTCTCCTGTACCACTTCAAAATCTTCACCTAGTTTTTCAGTCAGTAGGTCTTTGGTTCTTGAGACATCTTGCTTGCTTTTACACTTAACTATCACTGCACCCGATTTTGTTGTCATTACATTTTTTATTTGAGCACTTGTGTTAGTAGAAATATTTTTTTTAACTAGTTGAGCATAGTTTTTATCCGTTTCTTTATTCTTGGTCTTAACTACAATCGCTGGAACTTTTTCAAACACTCTTTCTTTCTTATCCTCTTTTAAAATTTCCGCGTACGACTTACATTTGTTTACTTCTGCTTTATTTATTTCCAGTAATTCAGTTAATAATTTGTTTTTAGATTTCAATTCTTGATTTAAATCACGTAGCAATTCAATTTCAACCTTGGCATTCAGGAGCTGTTCATCCTCATTGTTTCTCACTGTTTTATTGAGAAGATCTTGTGAGCTTGATGTATCTAACATTACACTGCTGCTCAAACATAACTTAAGATCTTCTTTTTCGTGCTGTTTTATATATGCTATTATTTTTTTTGAGTTTTCATCCAGCGTGGCGTGGTCGGATGAGGTTATGTTTACATCACCATGATTCGGACACACAATCAATCGCTTACCCACGTAAAAACCTTTTTTAAATCTGTTGAAGTCACCTTCGTGATAAACACATTCACATATAATGCAAATTACAATTTTTGGAAGTTTCATATTTGAATGACACTTAAAAGTTTCGTCACACTTATCACCAAGCTGCGCAGCTTCGTCCCTGTTCTTGCTTGCACTTTTGCATTTTGCTGCAGAAATTTTCACCGCACTTTGCTCTACGCCGTCTCTTCCAATCACAACTTCTTCGTTCTTTTTTGCTGCTTTCATTATTATTCTCCGCTTTTTTGTTTTTGTTTTTCTTGTGTGTGCACATCCATCTAGTTGAGTCTATTAATTGCGCTACGTATTGTTTTCAGACCACTTGCGCTGTTGTTGTTGCTGCTGTACTTATTTACGCAAGCACATTTTTTGTTAACTTGTTTTTTGTTTTTATGCTATTTCACACTTTTATTTTCATTAAAATAATTAATTTAAACTGTTTCAATAACGCAGTAAGTTTTCTCTCCAGATTTAAAATTATTTAAAACAATATTGTTAACACCACAAAAATCACCACATCTGACACGTCCGCTTGCTCACGAGGTATCACAACGGACATCTGCAGTTAAAACTTTTTTTTAAAAAGTGGGCGTGGTCCCGCCTCTAATAGGTTTAATGTGCATATCTCCTAAACCGCTAATGCTATAATAACAAAATTCACTAGAGCAAATGTTTTTAGCACTTCTATTGACGGTGTGAAAATAGTTGAAATCGGGAGGCAACTCCGCCCACTCCCCATATAACGGTACTGTTAAAAACTACTAAAAGCGCGATAAATCAAGCACTAAACACGCCAGAGAAATAAATTTTATCTCTGAGATGGTATAAGATGACTTTATAGGAACCGCGTTCAAAATTAGACAGTGGGCGTGGCACAGCCCACTTTTAGGTGAAATGCGGTGCATAACGTTCTTTTCATGTTTCTATGTCATAGTGCGAAAATGGGCGAAATCGGACTACAACCACGCTTACTTCCCATGTAACACCATTTTCAATTCCATCTGATTCTTTCACTTTCCACTATGCAAATCAGGTAACAATGATTATATCGGGGTAAAACTTTGCGTGAATAATGCAATTAAAGTATGCCACCTTGCGGCCAAAAATTGTCTAAATCGAACCAAAACTGTTCAAACCCCTAAGTACTAAATATGTGGACCCCAGTGCCTATAGTTGACCTTCTACCGAAAATATCAGTCAATCCACAAAGAAATCTCAAACGAGTATACCATTTGACTTTGCGAGAGTATAAAATTTTCGGTTACATCCGAACTTAGCCCTTCCTTACTTGTTTTATTATATTTTTGTTACACTCCTTTTTCTATTTTTGTATATTATTAAAAATTATATTATCTACTGCGCACAGGAATTGTTCACATGTGATAGCTTTTCAGTCATGACTGACAATTTTAAATGATTCAGAAAAAGACATGAGAGTAAGAAGCATAGCTGTATAGTGAATCAATTCCGAGTACCCACGTGTTAAAGAGAGATGCAAACTCACACACATACGTTTGCTTACATCAGCTTTTGCACAAGGCTCTTAAGAAATTGATAAATGTGACTGTCATACTACCGGTCAGATGACTGCCACTGTTCTTGTAGAGATATAAGCGTGTTTGTTTGTGTGTATGTCTGCATTCTTGTGGTCAAATGTAGTGCAAAGGTCAGATTGTATTTCCCTAATAGCAAGTCTGTCTGTTTGCCACAAAATATATATGCACATGTATGTGTGTGTGCGTGTTGTGTCTGTATTTCAATTAATTTAATCTTCGTGTGATATGAAGATGTCTAACAATGGTTGAAGTATATATGTATATATGTGTGTGGTGAAATCATTGTAGTATACATAAATACAAGTATATGTAAACTTATATACGCTATATATAAACAATTTTCTTTGGATTATGCGGCGTAATTTAACACAGCTCTGTGGCCATTTGTTGACCATTGTGGTTTTGTATATTTGTATTTTGTAATTTTACCATTTTTAGGTATGTGTTAATCGCCATGTTTACTTAATGGTTAGTTAGGTACTAAGGATCCCGCTCCAAATTAAATATTTAGGCAATATTTTCAAGCAAACGTTTAGTTTTTAAGAAAATGTATTATTGGATTTACTTATACTTAAAAATCCCGTATTTTTTTTTAATAAATGTATTATATTATTGTAGTTGTTGTTAAAAACCAACAAAAGATGGTGATAAGATATCAAAAGGTGACACTTATTTATAAAAAAAAATAGTTTGTTTGTTGTGCGATTAAACTCAAGTCTTGCTTTACTAGAATATATTCTTCACAGGAACCTCGGGGTATATTCAAAAAGTAAACTACAGGGTTAATTTGTTGTCCGATTAAAAGAACCGGAATTATGGACAAAAACTTGATTTAACATATTCATGAATACAATTTCTTATTATTTATGTCATGATCATAATAAACTTATGGACTTGCGCGGTTTTCATTACGTCAAATTGAGCGTAAAGTTTACAACAATTTAATGTCGAAGATACAATTGATACAAATTGTTCATATGCTAGCATATCAGACCTAATCGACAAACGCAAATATAGTTTTAGTATAATTTGGTAATTTACTTGTTTGGATTAAAAAGCGAAATAACGACCACTTTCATTGGTTTGACGTCATTGTATAATGATGTAAATAAAAGGAATATAGTTTATTAACTCGTTTGTGAATAGGTATTTGTAATGCAAAACATTAATTAGAACTTCCAAAAATATTTTCGAAACAAAAGTTTATTGCATATTTACTGTTTTTCCTCACCATCTCTGAGTATGCAATGTAGGCGCGTTACCGATCTTTTCTGAGTGTTCGGTTCCCGAGAAGGCCTATATTCACCCATATAATATACAAGCTTGTATATAGTTCTAAATCAATCTACTATTCATAACAAATATAACTAAAAGAAATATATTTAAAATATAAAATCAGGCACACTTCATGGATAGCAATTACATTAAGAATGTAAGTCCAAATAATCACCTTAAACAAAAACCAAAATAAATATATAAAACCAGGTACAATTTATTTGTATTCATTAACAAAAACATAACAAAACAATCTTCTTGTACTAATTTCAACAAAAACAAAAAACATATATAACAAATCGGGTAAAATTCATGAACAACATAATAACAATCCCAACAATGTACTAATTAGTATATAATATATACAAAATATTCTAAATCACTCACAGCGATATACTTATTAAATGTAAATTTAATCTTTAGGAATTTTAATGATCGAAAAATATTTGAGTATGTAATAAAAACATTCATAAAGTTCTAAATTTTAAACAAAACACGGAACACACTTTAGCAGATTGGAGACTTGTGGACGTTTTAGTAGTAGAATATTAGTAGGCAACCCGCACCAAGTGTCACTTTAGTAACGCCGAGACTAAAAGACTCCTCACAAATAAATAACTTTCTATACAAGAATTTTATTTTGATTGTATGTTACAGCCTGCATGAAAGCTATATGATATAGGAATCAGATTTAAAAAGTTTCTTCAAATGTTGTAGCGTTATTCTGTACAGTAAATCGTTTAAATTTCGTGAAGATATCTTCTGATGTATAGAGAACAAATTTGGTAGTGATCGGATTATTCGTATTTGTTTCCGAGAAATCACTCAAGCCTATTAGAACAAGTAAGGAAGGGCTAAGTTCGGGTGTAACCGAACATTTTATACTATTTAATACACCTTTTAATAAGATATATGTATGTGATACTAACTCTCTCAACTTCATTAAAATAACTCACATACTATGCGATATTTCCGATATAAAGTTGGCCGGAATTCTGAAAATATTTTCGCTAAATTTATGGAGACTAAGGCAAATATATATACATACTATTATCAGAAAAGATCCTTTCTGAATTTCAATTATATATCTCACACAATCACCGATATTTTGCGTAAAAAGTCACTATAGGTACTGGGGTCCACATATTCGGTACCTAAGGGTTTGAACAGTTTTGGTTCGATTTGGACAATTTTTGGTCAAAGTGGCATAATATAAAGTCATTATTCGTGCAAAGTTTTATGCCGATACATTTATTGGTGCTGGATTTTCATACTGGAAAATGAAAGAATCAGTTGGAATTTAAAATATTATTATATAGGAAGTAAGAAAGTAAGTAGTTCGATTTAACCCATTTTCGCACCGTAACATAGGAATATTAGAAGAATGTTATATGCTGAATTGTGTTGAAATCAGTCGAGCAGGTTCTGATATATGTGATTTCACCTTAAAGTGGGCGGTGCCACGCCCATCATCCAATTTTGATCACGGCACTTATAGAGTCCTCTCATACCATCTATTTGTGGCGTATTTAGTTATTGATTTATCGCACTTTAAGTACTTTTAAGCAGTACCGTTATGTGGGACAAAGAGACAGACAGAATGTCACCCTGATTTTAACTTATATGTAACCTTATATCTAAAATATAAAAATTTTGTTTTAAGAAAAACCGGATCTGAATATAAACTGATTAATCTGGTTGAACTGAACGGCTACACCGATAACTAAAAACATTTTTGAGCTATTCATCTTTTGGAGAAGATTGTATAAATGTTAGCTCATACCTTAAAGGACCAGCGGCCACAGCTTTTCAAGTGGGATCGATGGGGAACTTTGGTCCGAGTATCAATCCTATTACCTACCTCTTGTGAAAGCTTTTCCAAGTCAAATTGGCTAATGGCAGTTTGATCAGCCATGATCTGTTTTAGCCTATTTTAGAACTCCACCTCGAATCCGGTTAAATGTATTACGTTTTCATAAATGTACCTTTTGAGACATGTTTTTGCCGGGCCGATTATATATAGGTTAATTTGTGAACAAGTCAATATTTTATGTGAAATATATTATTTATTTAACTTTAAGTTTTTATTTTGAAAATCTAACTAGTATGTATCCAACATATTTGCAAAAAAAAACACAACAAAAAGAAATATTCATAATTATGAACTTTGGTAATATTCGAAACAGACTGAGTAAGAACTTTTTATAACGAAACCCTCTCGTAACTCATTATTTGCCGCAGCTATGCAGAATTATGGCAACCAGGTTTGCTGGCAACAAGAAAACGCTGCTTAAATAATGGTGTTATTGTAATTTAACTTTATTTTTGATACGCTTTTCTGCGTTTTGATGTTTTCTCTTTTTATTGTTTTGAGTTTTGAAAAAGTTGATTTTAGTGCCACCAGCAATACAGGTGGGGCAATACCAGGCAGGTGGATAGTGTATGAATCAGCGCGCAGTGTCGGGAAAAAAAATCAGCGCACAAAACCTACTTTGAAGCGACAACGCAAAGGATATTCTGAAAAAAGAGAGAAAATTAAAAGAAATTGAAGTGTAGCAACGGAAACTTAAAGTGGGAAATGAAAGTAGTGAAGGACTTCCGAGAGACTTTCGATGCCTTTTGCGCCATAAAGTGTATAAGGCGTATAAAGAAAGCAGCATATGCAAGAATGGCTATCATAAAAGCTCTTTTCGATTTCGTTGTGCTTGTTTTTATGCGCCTTAGTGAGCGCGCAAGTACACACGCTGCACTTTATTGGCGATGAAATGCTTTACATAAATTGCTCACTATAATATGCTGGTGCAGCTGCTGCTGGTCATATATACTTGTATGCTTTTAACAAATTTAATTTAACTTAACTAATTTCGCGCAACTTTTAGCTTAATTTACCGTTATAATAAAAAGTTCATTACTTCTACCGGGCACTTTAGAAAACACTGCCAACAACAACAAAAAACGTTAACCTCAGCTGCACCGAAGCTTTAATACCGTTCACATTCACATATCAAAAACATAGATTGGTCATTTAGTATGACTTATGTATGGTTTATATAGTGACTCGATCTGAACAATTTCATCAGAGATTCCACCATTGCCTTAGACAATAACCCATGATAAATTTATTGAAGACATCTCGTCAAATTCAAAATCTTTCCAAACTAGCACTTGACTCCGATCGTTCAGTTTGTATAGCAGCTATATGTTATAGTTGTCCAATATCGGCCGTTGCGACAGATGAGCAAAATTTCAGATCGAGATCTTAAAAAGTGAGGGACTAGTTTGCATATATACAGACGGATGGGCGGAAACTTATACCTAGAACCCTGTTCAGGGTATAGAAACTCACAAATTATGTTAATAAAAGCTCAAAGTTGATGGACAGTAATTAAACCATACGGCTACATTGTTTGTTGTTATGGATATTACATTTTTTTCCTTGCGGAAGTAACTTTTAAATAAAATTTTCAACGAGTCATCGGCGCTGGTTTAATTGCCTCATAATGGTTGTGGTGCTAGAAGTGGAAGCAAAGTTCAGATATTGCACTATCTTTTATAACAAAACTGATGAACATAGTTAGTCCTTTTTCATTGAAACAGTTACGATTATTAATTGTGTCACGAGTTTTCTCGTGAGCAGTATCATTGTGGCTGTTTTCTAGCCAGCTCAAATACCTATTGGTAGTAAATACTAGAAAATTGTAAATCAATTTTATACTTCGGTGATCAATAATTGTCATCTGAATGCTGTCGGTTCCGTGTTTTGAGGCAAACCTCAGACCCAACTCCTGCTACTTAAAAAAATATATTTCATAGGGTTTCCGACATTTTTTTTGGGTGTTACAAACTTTGTGGCAAACTTCATATACCCTGTTCAGGGTATAAATATATAAATCATCAACGTGACGAGTTGAGTGTATTTAGCCACAATTGTCTATCTGACCGTGTGTATATACGTATGTACTAGCCCCTCAGTTTATGAGATTCCGATTTGAAATTTTGCATACGTCCTTTTATTTCCAAGATGCTGCCGATATCGGACCACTATACCATATATCTGCCATATAAACTGAACCATCAAAATCAAGTTCTTGTATGAAAACTATTTTTTGTTTTACCAATTTATATGACCAATTTCAATTGTATAAATATTATGGACTAAGCAACAAAAATTACTGAATTGCTTTTGAACGGGCTCTAACTTGTCCAACTTAATATTAGGTCAAGTAAAAACTTCGTTCGGTTTTTATCTAAGAGATGGCGTTATTGTCCATAGTACTAGTGTTACGTGTCGCATCATGTCATACTACACGGCGCTGAAAACGTGTTTATTTGCGCTAAAAGTTTGTCCCTAACAGTTTTTCGATTGATTTACTCAGTTCGTTTTGAGCGCTCGTCAAAGATGGACACCAACAAAGAGAAAATTCGCTATATTTTACAATTTTTCTTCGATCAAAGCGAAAAAGCAGCCAAAGCGGCTGAAAACATTAATTTAGTTTATGGGCCCGATACTGTAAACGAACGTGTAGCACAAAAGTGATTTGCTAGGTTCCGTTCCAGTAATTTCGATGTCAAAGATGCACCACGCGTCGGGAGGCCTGTCGTCGAAAATTGCGATAAAATCATGGAAATAGTGGAAACAGACCGTCACGTGAGCACTTATTTAATTGCTGAGGAACTAAGGATAAGGCAGAAAACCGTTTGGAACCATTTGCATACCCTTGGATTCAAAAAGAAGCTCGATGTTTGGGTGTCACACGAATTAACGCAAAAAACATGATGGATCGAATTTCCATCTGCAAATCGCTGCAGAATCGCAACAAAATCGACCCGTTTCTGAAGCGGATTGTGACTGGCGATGAAAAATGGGTCACTTATGACAACATCGAGCGCAAACCGTCGTGGTCAAAGCTCGGGGAAGCGGCTCAGATGGGGGCCAAGACCTGATTGACGGCCAGGAAGGTTTTGCTGAGTGTTTGGTGGGATTCGCAAGAAATCATTTACTACGAGCTGCTTCCCTATGGCCAAACGCTCAATTGAGCCCTCTACTGCCAACAACTAGACCGCTTGAAGGCAGCACTCATCCAGAAGAGGCCATCTTTGATCAACAGAGGCCGAATTGTGTTCCATCAGGAAAACGCCAGGCCACACACGTCTTTGGTGACTCGCTCCTGGAGCTCGGATGGGAGGTTCTAATGCACCCACCTTATAGTCCGGACCTGGCACCAAGTGATTACCATCTTTTTCTGTCCATGGCGAACGCGCTTAATGGTGAGAAGTTGGCCTCAAGAGAGGCCTGTGAAAATTGGCTCTCCGAGTTGTTTGGCAATAGGACGCATTCTTCTACGAGAGGGGTATAATGAAGTTGACATCTCGTTGGCAACAAGTTTACAAACAAAACGGCGCATATATGACTTAAATCGGACAAATGTACACAAAGTTATCATCTTTTAAAAAATCATCATCATCAATAAAAAACCGAACGAACTTTTTACTTTACATATATTATACCTTGGATACCGAATTATTGAACAATATTCAACGAATAGTCTAAGTAATGTTGTAGATAGAACAATATTCAACGAATAGTCTAAGTAATGTTGTAGATAGAAATTTAGGAGTATAATACTTACTAATTCCTTATGTTTGTCGGTCCATAACCATCGGAACATCTTTGGTATTGTTAATGTGAACGGTAAAATTTAATTCGTGGCCAAATGAGATGTTATAAAACATGAGAATAGTATTAGGTCCAGTGACTGGAAATATCAACGATATCTCAAAAGTTTTTTTATATTTTTCTGTTTGAAATCCGTAATATAGGAGAGAAAATAAATCTGAAAGCCATGCAGATCTAGTATATAAAAGAGCTGATATTTTGTTAAACTCTTAAAAAAATCTGTACATAAGACATGAATACTTTTATTTTCTTTAAACTCTGTAAACCGATTCGGAGTAGGGGGTTTTGTCATATATATTAAAACAAATGAAATCTCCTTCCTTCTTCAATAATTGAACACATAAAAAACCGAGTGTGAAACTGAGTTAAAGAATCTGGATACTCAAGCATATCTGGCGTTCGAGACTGATAAGAGATATACAGGAAATTTTTTTGATCGATACCTTCCGGGTAATGTTTCTCAATGCTTCTACTAATAATTTTGTAGACACAATAATTTGAGTATCAGAAAATATCCAGCTAATTCTCAAATCTAAGTGCTGGAGTAGAAAATTTAAAAACCGTTAGACATACCGTTAACTCAGAAAAAGGAGTGCAAGTAAGGTCGCTCGAAGCTTCTATTGGGTTCCTGTTGTTTTTTTTAAATCAGCAAAACATAAGTAATATTGGAGCACTAAATACTTTTGTAGAAAAAGTATACACTCTTGCATTCTTCGTACAAATTTTCTAGCTTTAATTCCCCAGAAATCACTTTTGAAATTAGTTTATCGCATGTGTCCTCTGTGTGCGAAATTTGCGGTTTTTCTGCGGAAATTTTATTATTGACGAGCGAAATTTTCCGCTAATTGGTGGTCGCAAATGGGACTCGGCATATTACTAATGAATGTGCGTGCCGTGACAACAACAACAAATTAAGCCATCATAAAATATGAACTCACGTCCAATAGAATTTGCAAAATGTGCCTTTGTAAACAAAACGAGAGGGAAAATATTCATAGAAATAAAAATAGATGGAACAAAAGATTTCACAAAAACAAATATTAATACCATATACGGCTCAAATTTATTTTGTTTTATTAAATAGTTAATTCAGATGAAAATTTTTCTACTCTCACACGACGTTGCGTCAGAGTATAGTAGTTCTGCTCACCCAACGGTTGTTTGTATCACCTAAAACTAATCGAGCAAGATATAAAGTTTTCAATATATAAATGATCAGGAGACGAGTTGAAATCCGGAGGTCTGTCTGTCAGTTTGTCTGTCCGTCCGTCTGTTTGTGCCTGTTATATGGGAAACAAAATTTTAAATCCTAACTGATTCTTTCACTTTCCAAGCCTCCAGTTACTGAATATGTGGACTCCAGTTCCTATTGCGAACTTTTTATCGAAATATTTCGTCAATCTGTGGAGTACATTATTGAAATTGGGAGAAAGTCTTTTCCTGATAATGTTAAAATGGATGTATGTCAAAAATGGATTGAACCGGATCAATACTTTCTTTAGCCCCCATATACTTAACATAAAGATTTTCGAGTTTCCGGCTGACTTTATCCCGCAAATATCGGTAAACATGTGAGTTACCTTAATTAAATTGAGTGAGCGTGTTTTTGTGTATAAAATGGATGAAATGGATAAAATCCGGTTAACACTTCTCCTAACCGCTATATAACTGATATTTAGATTCTCCGGCTGACTCCTTATATTGTATAGTGGTGATGGTAAGTGATTACATCCGAAATTAACCCCTTCTTACTTGTTTAATATAAAGTTTTGGCAGCACCTAAGGGCATTTGCTTCTTGCAATTTGCAAGAGTATAAAATATTCGATTACACACGATTTAAGCCCTGTCTTACTTAGTTTTTTTTTTTTAAGATTTAAAGATTGATAGGAGTATGTACATTAAGGTGAGCCAGAACATCCGACCTCTTGAATTAGTGAGTTAAATTTAACCTTTATACCAAGAACAAAAATTTCGACAAGGCAGAATTTATATTTTAACAAATGTCGGTGATCATTCAAAGTTTCCCCCTTTAAATAACACATAAAGAAATCTTTTTTTCTTAAATTACAAACCGCTAAGATTCAAATCTTTTACAGCGGGTTAAAATTTCATAAAGGATTTATCTTAAAGGAAAAAGTTTAGAAATGCATTCAAAACATCGTACGTTATATTTAAAAGCTTGACAAAATGAAAAAAAGGAAATATGCATCCATTTTGATAGGCTTGTTTTATTTGGCTCACCCTAATGTACATGGAATGAAATCATAAAATATTTGCCGTGAGTAAATTAATATATTTTATCGTGTATATTTATAAACCCACAATTAATTGTCATTTATTTAATCATTTACGTAATTATGTAACCACATTTCTGATAATGTGTTATTTGGTTAAAAAATATGCACATAAAATATGAACTCAAAATATTCAATAATAACTCACACCACGTTGCTTTAGACTATAGTAGTTTTGTTCAACTAACGGTTGGTTGTATCACCTAAAACTAATCGAGTTAGATATAGGGTAATGTGTTTATAAATGAGCAGGATGAAGAGACGAGTTGAAATCAGGGTGACTGTCTGTCCGTCCATCCGTCTGTCCGTGCACACTGTAACTTGAATAAAAATTGAGATATCCGAATGGAACGGGGCACACGTGTTCTTTGGTAAAAAAGTGAGGACCACTGCCACGCCCACAAAACGCCACTAATCAAAATCAAATAAATTTCCATAACTAGGCTCCACATTAAGATACAAAACTGTTATTTGGTATAGAGGATCACCTTAGAGAGGGCCATCTGCAGTTTAAAGGGGGCGTGATCCCGCCCTCTAATAGATTCAATGTGTATATCTCCTAAACCGCTAAAGCTACAATAACAAAATTCACTGAGAGCAAGCGTTTTCGGCACGTCTATAGACAGTGTGAGTGGAGGAAATCGGTCGGGTAACAACCCCGCCCACTCCGCATATAACAGTACTGTTATGGTATGAGATGGCTTTATTGGAGCCACGTGCAAACTTAGACAGCGGGCGTGGCACCAATCAAACCAAAACTGTTTTAGCTCCTAGGTACTGAATATGTGGACCCCAGTGCCCATAGTTGACTTTTTACCGAAAATATCGGTCAATGTGTAAGATATATAATTAAAATTCATGACCTCTTTCACCATCTCTAACCTCTTTCGGAGGCTCACAATGTTCTATGATGTATTCATTTGGTGGAGAGCGCTCGAAAAGGCTACACTTGCTAAGAAGCTTGGACGTGTTCCAAGAGCGGCTCTCAGTGGTATCTCTGGTACACTGCGGACTACTCCAAGCGAGTCAGCGATTTTATGGGTTTAGCGTAACGAAATTAATAACTTGAAACTCAACAGAAATTAACGCTTTTTGTATTTTTTATGGTAAACAACCATCAAAAGGTACAAAATGAAAACGTTTTTTTAAACATTTTTTTTAAACTAAATCTTTTTTTTTTTAATTTTTTACTTATTTTTTGGTTTGTTTGGCGAAAATAATAATAATTTTGATTAAATTTGTTTTGTCCGAATCGGAGTTTTCAGACTCTTCATGAAAGTCCAAAAGGAGATTTTGAGCTTCCCTATCAAATAGAAAGGCTTTACTGGACCTATGTGATCCACTTTGGCTCAATGAATGGATCCGAAGAGATTAACAATGAACTCATTAGGTCCTTCATTGTATTTTTGCGCGAGTTATTGCGAGTATAATTAAGCCGAAAGTTTCTCAAATCTTTATCCTCATGACAATCGGAACTAGTACACTTTCTATGATATCAGCTCCATGTATCAAAATTCTGTGTACTGAGCTCGGCATATAGAACCATGCATCTTCTCTGATGAAAATTTTTGAGGTTCCTAATGCGTATTCGCGGAAACTTTGGAAGTTTATGGAATATCCGGAGACCATACAACGCAACATGATTCCAAGTCGTTTTATTAACTCGTGGCTTACACCAGTAATTCTAGCAGATACAACAGAATTTTCAAAAAATCGGCGAGCTGTATTTCCGCTCTTTCACCCTGAATTTTTCTTTTATGCCTTCCTTTTATTCAGTAAACATTTATCTGAACCACGAACCTGCCACTTTTTAATAGGCAGCCGATAACCTATGTGCAAAGTGCACTTAAAACATCGTATCCAGCATATTTTTCGGCATACTTATAATGGCATCCAAATTGTTCATCTGTTTTGGTGTGGCCTTGCAGATGCCACATGCCACAATTACGTTGAATACTTGGAAGTTATATAAACCAATTTAAGTGGCACAATACATATAAAAAATAAATGTTCATCACCCATTGTTAGTTCTGGGTTGCTACAACTTTGGCGATATGTAGAGTTCTCTTGGTATAATCGCCATCAATATAAAGTGCCAAAGTACTCTCTGCAGTATATTTTAAAGCTCTTGATTAAGACTTTTTTTAATTTTTTTAGTTGATTCGGGCTCTGTGAATTGAAACAATTTCGTATGTACTACGTTTTCCCGATTTGTACAAACTTATACATGTTGCTTTAACAAGCTCATAGTAGGTATTGCTTTCGACTTAGGGTGCAATCTGTAAAGGTTTTCTGTTTTCTGCCAGCATTTCTACTCTTCTCTGGGGATAGGAAACCAAGCTTGGTTGTTTTTCTGAAAACGCATCTTATCCCTGTTCGATTTTCAAAGTATATTTACTATTGTACAATTGGATTTTTATACAACGCTTGAAAAAACAAAATCGCTGACTGCTTTTAATTTGTTCGCCGCAGCTTTTTCCCCATGCCAATCCGAAAACATTTCTTGCTTGCAAACAGACTCGATCGCTAAAAAAAATATACATCATAGTAAGGGCAGCCTAGGGCAGCTAATCATTGGCAATTTAAATAGTGGACGAATCATACGTTTTGACAATTATACTTTTTTTACCAGCCAATCCCTGCTTCATAAAGTTTTTCTCTACAGAAGATGAAGTTTTCTCACAAATTCTCACAAGGTTATGAGAAGATTATTAGGTACAAACAATAATACAATACAAATACACAGGCCGCAAAACATTTATTTTCTATAAATACAAACCTTAATATTGTAGAAACACAAAAAACTAGGGGAAAACGTTAATTTAATATATTATTTCGCCAATTCCAAAAATGACCAAAGTATGCACGATAGCTTTAGAAAACACATGCTGCTAAGTTAGCATGTGTTCGGAAGAACACAGTCGCTTACTGATATCGACTTAATCAATTTTGACACTATCGATTTCACAAATGAATATTTAGGAATCGGTGCCAAATCAAATTTTACGAAATTTTGACAGTTCGAAATTTGTATTTCGTTACGCTAAATCTATCAAATCGCCGGACGGTAGATCTCTGTTAGGATCGACCTCTTAACCTGCCCTAGCCCGATATTAACAAGCCATTATTATTCTGCAATTTGTATTTTACGGAATGGTGTTGTATTTCAGTGCACAAAAACTAAGCAAATTCAAAATTTTTTTATGAGTTGTGGCATAAAAATGTAATAATAAATATAATAGTTGAATATTAAGTAATTACCTTATTTCCATTTATTACCTTCTTATAATTAAAGATTTAACTCTTTTCATTCTACATTTCGCGTTATTTTAAACGCTTTACTTCAATCGAAACCGAAACGCATTTTGTCTCATGCTATTTTCTTTTCGTTTAAATTCCTTTTTTGTTTCGCTGCACTTTTTCTACAATTCCTTCATTTCTCATTAATTATTAACTTATACACAGCTGCTTAACTGGAAGAATTATTTCGCAGTAATGCATCTTTAATTTGCACACACACACATACACAAACACGTGTATATATACACAAAGACGCTGTAAGCAAAACACTAAGGTAACAAACAGTCCGTTATTTTGGCAATGGAAAACCGTTAAGTAAAATTTACGACCTTACCGTTGGAGGCAGCTACCGAAATACGATTTGAGTTCCCGAGCGTCTGCGCACCATGGACACTCTGCTTATTTGTTTTGGTACATTATTTACAACTAATCGCATAGCCACCATTTTAATAATAGCTGTGTAATACTATTGTTGGTTATGTGTGGTGATATGAGAGGGTCGGGCATTTTTTGGCACACGAGCAAATGGTTAATTTATCAAAAACTTAGCTAAACTGTAGCGTAAATACGATCGCAAACCAGAAGTACACCTTCTCTTTTTGTAAGTGTGTTTCGAACCTCTGCCTTTGCTGCGAACAGTCGTAATCAACATATATGTTTATATGGCTACTGCGGTCCCTCTGGCTTACCATAAGTATTGAAAATGTGGCAGATGTGCGCTAAACAGATTTATAGCTGACGCCAGTGTAAAACTAATGAACAAAACAATAAACACAACAAAGTTAGATATGAAATCGGAAGTGGACGTCATTAATGTTAAATAGATAAATGGTAAGATAAATAAGTATTTACATGTGCAAACATACATATAGTTTTTACGAGGTCCATTTGATGAGTCAATGATTTCTGTATAGTTGTATTGAGGAATATGGTCTATTTTCTTACATAACCATGAATAAGCTCAAAAGATTTGTATCCTCTTGATTTCTTTCACTTTTCTTCAAGCTCGTTCTGGCAGCCTTGAAGCACTTAAGCTGGCTCTATAGAGGAAATGTCATAATGAATTTTGAAAGCGAGAATGAGGTTAGTTCAATTTTAGGTTGCTTCTTGTTTTCTTTCCTTTAAACTATTGATGAACTAAAAGATATTTACAAAAGATATATACACAATATATATTTTTTTCGTTTCAAATCTACCTAGAGGGAGAAACGAGGGTCTACGTTTCAATGCCGTTTGTGGCCACGAGAACCGTTATTATTGAGTTTTTTTAGAAAATTTTTTTCAACACGTCCGTAAACATAACTAGATCAATTCCTCAATGAATGACTTGAAACTTTTACAATATTTTTCAATACGATTTTTTAGAGAAGGACTAAGGCGTTTTTATGCGCAATTTTTTTTTTGTATATATTTTCTAGGAATAAACATCAGTTTTGAAAAAAGTAATCGATATTAAAATGTTTATATCTTGTGAGAGTTTTTTATATAAAAATGTAATTGTCAAAATCTTCGGATTTTGTTCCAGAATCGAGTCTAGCGGAAAACTGTTCTTTCTGTTGCTGAACAACCATTTTTTTTTAAAACGCAAGAAAAAGTTTTTACCGATATTTAATTATATATGTAGATTATAAAGCCCGTTACGTTTTACAGTATTGAAATATTCTTCGCAATTACAAAAAAAGCTTGTGCTAACTGACGTAACTTTTCCATATTTTACAGTTATTTAAAATCAGCTGTTGGGCATTAGTAGTTACTGCGATTAATTGCTTCAAGTCAATTGCTTATCGCGCCCCCACATACATGAGTACTACTGCGCTTAGCTACATACATATGTATTCATCGAAGCCAAGTTGATAAGATAAAATATTGAGGCGATTTGATGCGCCCAGCGAGCATTGGAACAATTTGGGGAAAAATGTATTATAATAGACCAAAGGCAGGCCCGAAATAGTAACCCGCAAGAAATATTAGCTCAATTTACTTTCACGAGTATTAGCAGTGCCTAGGCAATAAGCTGCCAAGGCGATTAGTGCGTGTTTAAGCGCAATACAGTTATATCATTAGTCACGGCATTTTGACAAGCAATTTCTTCATTTGAAAGTTGGATACTGTGTATAACTACATATATATTATATTATATATACCGAAAAAAGGTAGCAGTTGGATTATTGATTGATTTAACGATTGATTGACCAATGAAATGTGCTGCGTTATATATTATTTTACATTAACAAATTATTTAAGTGATATATCTGTTCTGTTTATTTATACCACATATTCAAGCCTGAGCAGTAAAATCATTGCGAAAAATGCCGAAAGCAGCAGAAAAACAAATAAACGAATAACAAACCAATAAAAATTCAAATGTAATTAAAATGTAAATGTGCTACAATAAATTAATGCAGTGCTTTGCTATAAAAATACAGCTACGTATATACATATATATAATTTGAGGTTCGAAAAAAATTGGTTGCAAATATGATTATAAGATTTTGGTGCTGATATTTTTATTTTCACTTTTATACACTGAACAGGGTATATGAAGTTTGCCAAGAAGTTTCTAACATCCAGAATGAAATTCTTACGTTAAACCCTATAAAGTACCTATATGCATGTATAAATCTGTTTCTCTGTATATAGGTGAGTTTGTTCCTCAGTTTTTGAGATATTGATCTGAAATTTTGTACACATCAATTTTTCCCCAAGAAGCTGCTCATTTGTCGGAACGACAGATATCGGACCACTATATAAGTAGAATAAACATAGCTGCCACACAAGCTGACCAATATTAACTCCTTCTATGGAAAACTTCTTTATATGACAAAACGTTTTCGCAAAATTTATTGTAAATACATGACAACGCTACAATCCCAAACGAATTGTTCAGATCTGACCACTGTAGCATATAGCTGTAATCAAACTGACCGATAAAAAGTAAATTAGAGATCTGCATAAAATATACATATGTATTTCTTTCTTATTATATAAAAAAAATTCATTTTTGTATTCTTATTCGTTTGTCAAAAAAGCTGTTGCAGGGTATATATTATATATTCGGTGATGCCGAAGTTAACGGTTTTTCTTGTTTTATTAAATCTTTTGAATTTTTTTGTGAGTATAATTTCATAAAAAATAAAAGTTTTAAAGTTTAGTAAAAATAGTAATAAATAGAAGTGATTGCCATAGTTAACTTTATATATATTGTAATATCGAAAAGTGCATTTATATAGTATATTCATTCGTATTTTCATCTAAGTCCAGCTGGATTTATAAAACACAAATTTTTATTAGGATACAGCTGTTATTATTCATTTTCGAAGCAACAACTCCATACAACAGCAGGAAACCTTTACTAGTTTTATCCAATGTTAATAGAACAACCGTTATTCTTCTGCAATAAATATAATATTACTTTCCATAACTAATTGTATATTAGAACTTGACTGAGTTCTTTCATTTAAATATCTTATATAATATTTAGCACAGGTTTTTTAACAGTTTTTATACTATCGCACCATGTTGCTGCAGAGTATAATAGTTTTGTTCACTTAACGGTACGGTTGTTTGTATCACCTAAAACTAATCGAGATAAACATCGATTTATACATATATATATAAATGATAAATAATCGAATGATAACCCCCCTACTCCTCATATAACGGTGCTGTTAAAAACTACTTTAAGCGCAATAAATAAATGCGGAAACATAAAATTTTTCACTCGAGATCATAAAAGAGGGTTAGTAGGAGCCGCTGTCAAAATTTGACCGGCATCGCCGCCATTTAGGTCAAAACTCCGGACCTGCTGGACCGTTTTCAACCTAATTTGGTAAGTACTATTATTACGCTGACTATCTTATATCACAGTGCGAAAATGGGTGATTCTTTTCATTTTAACTTCCATCATATTCTTCCACTTTCTGGTATTTAAATTAAGAACCAAATTAAGGTATTCAGATTAGACTTTGCACGAATAGTGTCCTTAAGGTGTGCTACCTTATGACCAAAAAATGTCCTTGACTTCCGACTTCCCACTTGTCTTTGAACCGTTTAGGTTGTTCATTATGTGTGATATTTTAATAAATTTAAGAGACCAAATCTAAAGATTATGTGGTTTAGTGCCAAATATGAATGGAATTGGTTTATACCTTAGTCAAAAACTTATATACTTAATATAATGATATATATAACAATGAATGTTATATTCTCTCGCAACAGTTTTTAAAATACAATTTGGCCAGCACCAGGTTACACCCAAATTTAGACCTTCCTTACTTGTTGGAAGTTACCGTTAAGCGTAAACATATAAAGCTCCATATTTAAGCTTCAAACTAAATAACAAATTTGTAATTTTGTACAGGAGGTCACAGTAGCGAGGGACACCTGTGGGCCAAAATTTGTTTAAAATTGGGCGTGGCACCGCCTTGTAAGTTGTTAAATGTACATATCCTCCAAACCACTGAAGTTAACTTACCTAAACTTGCTGAAAAGAAGTCTTTTAATACTACTTCCTACACTCTGAAATCTTAACTCGGTAAATTCTGATAATAACCACGCTCACTCCCTATATAACGGTTATATTAAAAACTACTGTGCAATAATTCACTGACTAAGTGCGCCACAAGCATTAAATTTCACAACCAGTAGAAATAATACTTTATAGGAGCAGATGTACAATAAAACCTGTAAAATCCTATGCCTAAGGAATTACTTCACCAAAACCAACCAAATTTGGTATCTGAAGTTACCTAAACATTCTTATCATACACTGGGAAAATGTCAACCATGCCTACTTTTCATGTAACACACTTTTAAATTCCATCTTAATTGTTCCATTTATAGTATATAAATCAAAAATTAATCTTTGCGCAAAAAATGCTCTCAAGGTATTTAACCCAAGTATTGTCGAATTTGGACCTTCATCCAGTTTGTAAAAATGGTCGCTGTGGTTTTAGTGGGGGAGAGTGTCAGACTCCTTGCAGAGAAGAAGCGTGAAAGGTCGGAGAGATGGCGAATCCGTATTTATATCCGGCTAAGGGGTAACATTCTTCCGAATTATTTGGAAAATAACAAAAATAATGCCCTCAATTTATTTAACCCAAAAATTGTCGAAGTCGGACTATATCTTTTTAACGATCCAATATGCCCCATCAAATATGTGAACCCCAGTGTATATGGCTGATCTTTCATTTAACATATCGGTCAATCTGTGAGTTCTACTACAGAAATTCTGGAATAATATTTAACATACCCTTGTGTCAAAAATGGGTAAACTAGGGTTAATACTTTCCTTAGCCCTATAAACCTAATACTAAACTAACTTTAAGCCCCATCTGTCGGTCAATATGTAAAAACTATTAATGCATTTCAGTGTATTCTCTTGCTAAAAATGGATGAAATCAGGGCAATACATCCCCCAATCCCCGTATATCTAATATGTTATAACGATTTTCAAACATCTGCTTGATTTTTTACCTTATATATTGGACAATCTGTGATCTATCTGCGTATATGGAAGGGATTCTTTAATCCTTACATTGAAATCGATGAATAAACTGTAAATATTTTTGTCAATGTTTCTTCGCCATGTCGTATAATTAATACTAATATTATATGATGGCATGCATAAACTTAATTTTGGTAGAAATCTGCAATTTATTTTCGTAATGACATTATTCTTTTAAATAAATTTTTTTATGCAATATCGAGTGAGTCTCGCTTTTTTGACTTACCTATTCATTGCTTTTGAATTGTTGGTTAACAATATTGTGGTGAAATGTATATATATATAACGAGTTGGTGTGTACTTGTAATATCGCGATAAACAGAGATATATATTTTTTTTTAGTCATAAGTGATATTCTTATATTTAAACATAATAAATTTATCCCGTCCAAATTCTTTTGTTAGGGACTTTTTACAAACGTTTCTTGTTTATTCCTTATGGTTGTGTGAATTGCTTTGTTGCTCTCAGCGGGCATGTAAATTATTTATTATTTTTCTTAGCTCATTTTGGCAGCGCACTTCCTTTTTCTTTCTTTGGCTTCCAAAATAAGTGTTAAGTGCTCATAAAAATTTCGCCTTTTATATGAATTTATTTCAATGCTTGGAGTAAGTGAGCTTTAAAGCCCTTTGTCACAAAAAACGCTATCGGGAGCATTCCAACGAGATACGCATATGAAATTTTTTTAAATTCATAGCAAATGAAACATGATTTCTTACTGAAGGGATAACTGGATTTACATAAATTCAGGCACATGTTGTTGTATGGAAAATATGGTATATTTAAATCAGATTAGAGAAGTGCTTCCAGTTCACATTGTTGCCTGTTACAGTATTTTACTTTGATCATATGAGTGGCAATACTGGAGAGATGGGAATTGGTAAGTCATGAACCTAGTTTGGTGGAGTTGAGGAAAGATTTTTCTGGTTTTACTCGAACTGAAGGTTCTTCTACTTAATCTAAACGTTGAAAGAGCCGCATTTGAACATGCCGCTTGATAATTTTAAGCTGTTCGCACGCTTATAATTTTTACCACCTTTATCGCTAATTGAAATGTCTATTTTAATTTTTTTTTGTTTTTACTAAGTTTCGATTTGAGAATATTTATGAATTAGTTGTTATCCCAATGGGTCAGCAAAAAAGGCTCATAATCAAATGACTATTTTTCAGTGAATGTTGAAATAAATTATATCACGGAGATCCTTTAGTTAGTCCTTTAGTTGTTAGACTAGCCGTCAACACTTCTCTTCATCATTTAATTTTTCCATTAGTCTGTAGATATAAGGCAGCCCGTTACGGATAAGCCATTAACAAAAAAAAATTGTATTTACATCTGAAATATTTATTTTATTTTTTAATTTTTTTCCTTTGCTTTTTTTGTTGATTCGCTGAAGTTAGAAAAAAACGCATTTTTTCTAAATTATTTTTTTTAACCCGGCATTTATAAAATGCAAATGTAATATTTCTAAATTGTACCCAATTATATTATAAAAGAATATGATTTACCCAATTATCTCATATTAAAGCAATATTTTGGGTAATTCCTACTAAAAATAGCTTTTAAATAAGTACAGTTGTAACGGTAAGCGTCTCTGACCTTTTCAAACTAACCTTAGGAACAAACATTTTCCACGCTTTACCGCGCAACATACAATTACTTGCAAACATACAAAGGAAACCTTTAAAGTATCAACTGGGGGGTCAGCAGGCATAAAAAGTAAAATGTAAAGCAAGTAAAACAGGCAACTCAAGTTTTGCATAAAATAGATACATCGATTTCAGTTCAGTAGAATACGATTGTTATCATGGCAGTCGGGTCTACATAACCAAAACGGACCCGTATTTATATCCGGCTAAGGGGTAGCATTCTTCCGACTTATTCGTAAAATAACAAAAACAATGTAGTTAAGACATACACACGATGGTAAGAAGATACTTATAACATGTGTACTATAGGGATATGTTTGTCTGATATACCCTAATACTAAAGCCGAGAGATGATCACTTTTTATAGATAATAAATAGATTTTATTATAGGATCATAACAATACAGAAGTTTTATACTTTTTCTATTAATTAAACAAAACATATATTTGATTATATACTATACATTTTCTATACTTTTTATATCGAATATGTGGACCTTCATGTATCGGATATATCAGTAATTTTATGACATTTCTTAATAAACGTACATCTTTACCTGAAACACATGTGTCCTGCTGTGCAAAATGGACAAACTCGGTTCAGTAGACTTAATGATTTTCGAACTTCCCGTTGACTGCATAAGATATGTAGATGTCGGTCGATATGTAAGATATCTCAACACAATTTCAAAAATTCTAAATGAATATTCTTGTATTATCTTAAATAAACTGTGGTTTGATGCCGAAAGTGTGTACAATCCGTATTTGATTTACCGAAGGCCTATATACTTTATATAGTTAACTTTACACAGAATACATCGGTTAAAAGTTTGGAAATATTTTCTTGAGCATGTTTTAGATTATTGTAGTAGATGAAACTAGTCCAGACCTTCATTTACCCCTAATATAACGGTTAGCGACCTTCCGGTTGACTCCATATCGTATATACATATATCATCCATACATATGGCATCCTTTAAAAAACCTTAAAGAAATTAAATAAATATATTTCCTTGAGCATACTCTAATTTGATACCAAAAATAATCGAAATCAACAAATAATATAATATAACTATAACAATAACACGCTTGTACTCAATTTAATGGTTCCTCTAACATGGGCTGATCTATAACTTCATAAATCGATCGATAGTTCGATTAACACAAACGTTTGCCTAAGTTTAGTACGATTTGATTCCGAAAGGGATCGATATTCATGTGGGACCTTTAATTCCTAAAAATTGCAAGCGCATTTAATACTCGGTTGACTTAAAGTTATCTCTTCTTAATAACCAGTAATTAATTTAACACTGAGTATAGTCATGATTATAACACACTTACCTACCCATATATGTATATATGTCGGAACATTGTCTGTTCGTTAACTCTGATTTATAACAATAAGCATTGTTGTTGCATGAAATGAGCACAGTTTGAACCATTGCACGATTTGAGCACTTGCCACCTACACATTTAGTAGTTAGTATTACAACTAACATGCTGCAATCCTGCAATTGCCGGTGCACACACTGGACGACTTGCGTTTGTAGATGAGTATATGTGTGCTCATAGCTTAGAATTATGTGCTGGGCATTACAGCATTTCCAACTGTTGACATTTACCCATGGATTTGCGGATTTTGATGGGCGCTAACAGGATATTTGCGAAACAGACAAAGACCGCACTCACACGTATACACATACATAGGTATACACTTATATGAAATTATGTGGTAATGTGTTGGTTTTATGCAGTGTCATGTGATTTGCCGTCATTCAACTCAACTGCAGTTAAGTCGCCTGGCCAGTTGTGCTGTCAGTTAATGCGACAAGATCTTTGTTAGTTGGACGCAAGAGATTTTGTAATTTGATTTGTTTGCACTTAAATGTAAGTTTTTACTTAAGGATATATTAAAAATGCATTAAAATAGTAGATGGATTGAAACTAATTTGAGTATTACATTTATAATTTTAAATTCTTGGTTAAAAGTAAGTAATATTTTGAACTTTCGAAGAATAAATTTTTTAGTTTAGTATTTTATTTAATCGATATTTATTAACTTTATTTGATCGAAAGTTGTCCATGATTATATATATTTTATTACAAATAACCCTTCTGAACCTTTGACGCTTCTGCTAAAGATACTATAATTAGAATCTGACAGCTTTTTAATAACGCCAAATAATCATACATATATTATATTACCTACCACAATTCGCCAGTTCAACTCATATGAATTCGAAGGCGTTGCTCTTGCAGAGTGAGGAATTTATCCCTCAAAAGCACGGTATTACTAGTTATCTAACTTATTTTATTTACCATATTATTTTATCATTAAACGTGGTTATTGATTCATATGAATCTGATTCTTTTTTAAATTTCACATTGGAACCCAGATTTCAGAAATAAGCCTTGGATTACAATTTGCTTTTTTAACAATAAATACGGCACCCTCTTTAGGCCCCTCAAACGCTCAAGATACCAAAGTAAATGGTTAGCTGAATGAAAATCTTTTTTTTTTTTTTTAACAGAAGGGCTGAAAAGTCCCGGGCCTCACACATAAGATAAATGGCGCTAGTTTTATTGAACTCACATCATTGTCAATTAGTATCAACCTTCAAAAGACAGCTATTTCACGACATTCCTTTTATTGGTGGTGATCACAGAGACCCCAATGATGCAAAACACAGTGGGTGTCCAAATGAGGCTGTAACACCAGAAAACATAAAAAAATCCACAAAATCGTTCTGATTGATCGGAATGTAAAGTTGTGTGATATAGATGACATCATAAGGATTTCAAAAGAACTTATTGGCTTTACATTGTATGAGCATTTGTCCATGAGAAAGCCCTGTTCAAAGTGGGTGCCGCGTTTGTGACAATGACTGAAACCTGGATCCATCGCTTCACTCCGGATCGTCATCTGAGTGGACTGCAACTGGTGAACCTGTTTCAAAGCGCCCGAAAGCACAACACACAGCTGGAAAGGAAATTACCGTTGCTAACAGTTTGAACAAATAAGAGAGATCTACCATGGTAGTATGGGAAAATCACCCTAAAAGTGTCACTCTTTTCACAACCGTTTGCTACTAAATAGCTTTCGGAGGTTTTTTCTACCTATGGACCTATGGAACGTCAGCTACGACGGAATTTTAAACGTCGAAATGCCAGACGACTGCTACCTCGCCGGGTACGCGGACGACATCGCTGCCGTCATAACAGCTCGTAATACCTACATAGCCAGACGCAAACTTACACAAGTCATGCTGCGAACACAGACATGGTTGGACTCACACGGCCTTAGCCTAGCCGCAGAAAAAACCGAGCTGATCCTGCTCACTAGGAAACATATCCCGTTGGAAGTGAATATGAAAGTTCATTCAGAAAACATACAAACGACGAAAACCCTAAAGTACCTAGGTAGGACAGCAAACTGACGTACTGGGCTCGAATTCAGCACGCTGCTAAAAAGTCAGCCAATATAACCATGTCGCTTTCAAGACTTATGGCAAACATCGGAGGTCCGCTTGCAAGCAGAAGGAAACTGCTCATAGACACAACACAGTCAGTGCTATTATATGGTAGTGAACTGTGGGCCGATACATTAAATGTGAAACATAGACGAAACGTAGTTGCTAAGGTGCAGAGAACAGCAGCCCTGAGAGTCGCCTCGGCTTACCGCACTGTATCCGATTCCGCAGTGCTAGTGATAAGCTGCGTAATCCCAATAGATCTACTCGCAAAGGAGAGAAGACAACTCTGGTTATGGAAGAAAAATGGAACGGAAATACACATGCAAACAATACAACAAGCAAGGAAGCAAATAATCGAATTTTGGCAAGATCGGTGGACAAGGGAGCGCAAAGGGAGATGGACCGCCAAATTGATCAAAGATATAGAGACATGGGACAGTAGAAAACACGGCGAGGTGAACTACTACCTAACACAGATGCTCTCCGGCCACGGATATTTTCGAAAATACCTGTATAACATGGGTAAAGCCGAGAGCCCTGCATGTATTTACGGAGACAAACCACTCGATGATGCAAACCATACCTTCTTTAAGTGCCATCGATGGAATGAAGCTCGGAGAACTCTAGAGAACAAAGTTGGAGAACTAAACACGGAAAACCTAATAGCGAAAATGATTGCTAGCGTCGAAAACTGGCAACAAATTGGCTCATACGTGGAACATGTACTACGCATCAAGAAAAGGGACATGGACGCGGACCCTCCGACCAATTCCAGTCAATAGAAGATAGTCAGCCTGATGCTGACTACAAACCAGTAGGCATCCCCTGGACACAGGGAGAGTAGAAACTGACCCGCTATGTTTCCATCTTGGAAACCTTGCACTGAAGTAATGCGAAAGCGGTCCCGGGGCAAGGAAAAAAAAATCCATGATAGAAAGGGGGAGTGTTTTAGTGGGTACACCACTCACGTAGGATGACGATCTCTATGCGAAGGCATTTTAAACCTTATGGCCTAAAAAAAAGAAACAAAGGTGAACACTACTTGAAAATAAGTTGTTTGCAAAATTTTATTTGAGCGAAGCATATTTCCACCAAACAAAGAAGCTCTGTGAGAATAGAATATAGATATTTATTTTCAACAAATATATAAAAATATTCTCATTATGTCATTTGAGATTCGGTTAAATAAAGCAATAAATGTTGTATTGTAGCTTCAAAACTTCAAGGAAAATAAAACTTATTTTCGGAACTTCACAATCGAGGCGAAGTTGCGTATACGCAGCGTAGTGCCTTTTGCCAATTCCTTTGCAGAAAACTCTTAAATGCTAAATTTCTTTTGCATAATATAAAAATTTTGCTTCAAATTTGTTGCACAAAAGTCTATACAGTCAAGCAAAAAGTGTTGAGTAAACAAGTAACTAAGTACACAGCGGCCGAAGAATGCAACAGGCTTTAGGGACAAACGAAACACTTGCTGCAAACGACGCACATTAAAAAGCAATTGTCGTTAGTTGCACCGCCTTCCGCTCCACGCCAGCAGCCACGCATAACACCTGCATGTATGCAGACGAACTTGAGAGCGGACAAAACTTCTAGCCGCTGCATGCAACTTGCACTTGACTTGTCAAAAAGTTGGTGGAGTTTTTCTGCGATTTCCTCGGCGCCAACGCAGCTGGCTGATAGTGTCGTGTCAACAGCACTGACAGTGGTGGTGGCTGCTTTTTTGAGAATTGAACTGAAAGTAGTGACACAAAGTTTGCGCTATACAAATGACAAGCGTCTTCCGGTGCCAACTTCCGCACCGTCTGACTGCCTTCCTGTGCTGACTGCCGACTGTGTGCGCGTGCTTTATAAATTTATAGCGCTGCTTGCTGCACGTTTTTATTGCGCAACCTTTCGCAACAATGCCATTTCAAAAACTTAACTGTTTATAAAACTTTCATAAGAGGGTGGTGCACATGTATACTATACAGATTTCTTGTTGCGTCAGCTGTGCCCGCTTTTTTGTTAGTCTAAATTCAATGTCGAATTACTGCGGAATTTAATAACGCCATGAGGGCCTTTCAAATACTGCTTTCATGTGAGTTTTTTTCATCAGAGTTATATATATCTAATATTTTCTATGTTAGAAAGAAATGACGTCTATTTTACTCAGTGTAATTTACTTCTTGAATTGAAGAAGGGGTCTCATCACGTGTCCGAAGTGTGTAATAAGCAAGTTCCTTTCTTACAAATCTAAAATATTTAAAGGCAAATTTTGTTTGAACTACTATACAAAGTTGAGTTCTCCAAAATAATAAATTTTTAGTAAATATTTACACAGGAATATAGAATAAGTAAGCCCAATAGAAAACTTCCTTTAACATTTATAGCAATTTTTCAGCAGTTTATAACTTTCAAATCGAAAACGTACAACAATCCAACTTCATAGTTTATCAAAATTTTGAAATTCAATTTTTTCAATTTTTAAAAATTTTTCCATTGAAAGTTTTTCAAAGTATTCTGAATGTAAATATTAAACACATACAATATGATGACTTTGACACTTATCCCTGCTTTAATTTCTAAAAAAATATATAATATATTATGTTATATTTCAATTTAAAGTTGTGGAACGCTGGAAAAGCAAATTTAATATTTTTTATTGAAAACATTGACGGCATTATTAAAAATTATTATATTGAACGTCAAATTTATGAAATAATTGTGACCTTTAATCTATTAGATCAAATTTGTGTGAGTTTATTATTGTCTTATAGAGTATAAAATTATATATTTAGGTATTATATTCTAGGGTTTTATCAATTGAATATAATTAACATGAGACGAAGATTTTTATTCTTCAATTTCTTATGCTCTACGCTATAATTCACTATGCTGTAAATTCTGAACTCATCGAGGATCCAGAGAGAGAAAATTTTCGCTATACACATCAAAGCTTGAGGTCATTGCGGTGCATTTAAAAAAACGTAAACGCAACAAATTTCATGACTGTTTCAAGCTTGGTGGGCTGCCCGACGTTTCGACCGATTTGAAGGCAAATAGATTTATGGTTCACTCAGGGCCGGATTAAGAATATGTGGACACCGGGGCCGACACACGTGTGAGGCCACTTTTTTGCGGTAATAACTACATAAAATTCATAAAAATTACTCACCAATTTACTTCAACATGGTCGCTAATTATATAACCAGATGTCTCATTTCATCAGTAACACAGTAATTAATACTTAGATCTCTTTTTAAAGTGGTTTACTTTATTATCCGATACAAAACCTTCTCAGTTGATTAATTTTCGCCTTTTGTGTAGAGATTTGCAAAAAAAAAACAAAATAAAACGTTAACTTCGGTTGCACCGTAGCTGTAATACCCTTCTCAAATATAAAAGAAGATTCTACGAGTATACAGTAACTTGATTTTGATCGGTCAATTTGTATGGTAGCTACATGTTATAGTATAGTATGCCGTTGCCTGGGATAATAATTTATAAATAACTGCCATACCAACTAACCGATTAAAATCAAGTTCTTGTATGGACAGCTTTTTATTTGTGAAGGCTTATTATAGCAAATTTGAATTGGTATTATAAATTAAATACCACAATATGAGCAACAAACTAACGAAGATTTTTTTGTGAGAAAAAGTTTACCACCCTTCCCAATTGTTTAATTAAAAAAAATGTATAAGATAAATTAATGACTCAGTATTGATATGAAACTAAAACTGCATCAGAAGGCTTTTGATGAATTTGATGAACTATTTTGAAGAGTTGCCACTTTCAAAGTTTTTTAAATCAAGCAAATTGATGTTATACATGAGATACTGCAATACAAACCTGGTTGTAGAGTTTAATTGAAACAAGCGGATAAAATATACTATGTTTTTGAAGTGTTGTCACTTGTCTAACTGATGAAAATAAGGACTAAAGAAAACTTTTACGGGAAATTTATTGAAAAGAATAGATAAAATAAACGCAGTTTACAATGTTGCTGTCAAACTAAGCAATCTTTAAAATACTTCTATTAAAAATATTTTTTAGAGTTCCCAGCTTTTTAATTAATAATACAATTGAAATTTTATAATACGATTACAAAAAGGATTTCAATAATATTATAAACTAATTCTACCGGAAATGTTTTTGAAAAAGGGTGCCATCTGCTTAAAAATTTAATATTGGATATTATTATTGTATAAAATGTTTATGATACAGAAAATAAAAATTTACCGAAAAGTAAAACAATGAAACTTTTATTAAAGCAAATATGAAATATAATAAATCAGGGTTGTATGTTTACCACCGAAAAAAATTGTTCGCAACACGTAAGCACAAGGTAATTGAAAACTTTCAACAATCACGACGGCAAAGAACCAACAACAAAGCCAAAAATGCGTGATAAAGAAAATAAACGAATGAGAAAATAACAAAATGACACACAGCGAGACACCAGAAGACACAAACACATATACGCACACCCATAGGAAATAAGCGCTTGCAACAGTGCCACGCTGACAGACAATGCCACAGACGCTTGCCGTGGCGAATGCAAATAATTTATTTGAAAAGTAAAACAATGTCATGGCAGTTCTGTATTAGTTACACTTGCGGCCGTGGCATAAGCAAGTAAGCAACAGTGGAGCACGCACGCACACAACAACAAATACAAACATACACCAGCATACATCGAAATTTGTTGGCGCAACTCACGGGAATCTTCATAACTTTCCACTGGTTTATGCGCTTGTTGTTGTTGGCATTCCACCAAAGTACGCTGCTTAACTCAATTTTAAAAAAAAAATATGCGATTTTTATGCGCTTTTTGGTAGTTACTTACCTCAGGGTAGGTTTGTGTGTGTTAGTGTGCGCTGTCGAGTGCTTGAAAAGTTTCTGCACACCTGAAAGCAGCCCGCTGAACAATCTGAAAGCAAAAAATTTCGCACATACCCATGCATATTCATACACAAACACACACACACGCGCAGAATGGTGGATAACGAGCGTGTTATGCATATTTTTGAGTGTACACACACATATGATTGCTTGTGTGGGTGTTTTATTGAAGAATAACAAATTTGCAAAGTTGTTTCGAGCAAAAGGTTCCGCTAAGCTGCCGGCTTAGTGGGCGGAAAATTACTCATGCAGCATATGTAGTTGTTATAAATTCATATAAACAAATATGTGTGTGCGTATGTGTGCTGCATATGCTTTTAAATCCGCCACAACTCGAGTTCGCAGGACTTTAAGCACTAATTTATACACACAAAACTTTGTCGCTGTCTCTCTCAAGCCGCTGCAATTTACTTTCGGCTCCCGGTTGTTTTGCTTAACTCTTAGTAAGCGCTGCTTGTCATCGTGTCGCGGGCTTTAAAGTGTCAGCGGATGCGGCAAAGCCGACAGTCTAAAAAAAAGTAAAATTTAAACAAATCGGCACAGCACGTATGCCCTAAAACAGCGGGAGCTTCCCGTTCGTTCGCGTTTGGCACATTTAGATCCGTTGTATATATCTATACGTGCTAGTAGAGGCACGTTCTTACATAATGACTGCTGTCGTTTTTTAAGGTCTTGTAAGGAAATTCAAATGCTTTTTATCTAATGTGAAGTACAATCGATACAATTAAGTTCTGAATATAACATGATTCAAATGGCCTCCACGATTTCTTTTGCAGAAACGAATGTGATGAACCCAATTTTCAAGTACTTTTTCTACTAAATCAAGTCGTAACATAATTGTATGTAATGAATATTAAAAATGGCCAACATAGAAATCATACGATCCATACTGAAAAACCCGATATAAATTAGAGTATGACTTAAGTGATATTATTTCGACCAGCAAGAAGGGTTCATAAAAAGTCATGAAAAGTCTTCTCATAGTATCTTATCTTGAGGGCTGTTAGAAAACGTATAGCCTTCTCCTCGAATATCATCCAGACAAAAGACGGAAATGGTAGGAGAATCCATGTAAGCAGCCGAAATGTATTCACCAATTTGTTGTATGAAAAGTATAACTGACACTCTTCTTTTAGTTGCGCCACCTTATACCAAGTTTAAAGTGAATCGATGGAAAGTTTTTAATGGCTATTGTGCCCCGTAAAACATTTTTATAACCTGAACAGGATATATTTATTAAGCCACGAAATTTGTAACACTGAAAAATGGTAAGCGTCAGCCGATTTAGCCTTGTTCATCTGTCTGTCCGTCGGTCTGTATATATTCAAACATGTCCCTAATTTTTTGAGATATGAATCTGAAATTTGCAGACGTCCTTTTTTCTGCTGAATTGTCGGAACCGCCGATGTTGCAACACTATAGCATATAGCTTCCATACAAACTGATCTATCAAAAGCCCGTCCTTGTATGGAAAACTTTTTTATTTGACGAGGTATGTTCACAAAATTCTACACGGAGTATTGCCCAACGCAAAGAGACAATCCCCGAAGCGATTCAAAGTTGTTTTTTTTTTTTATTTCATATGCCTGTTATTAGATAGTAACAGCAGTAAAAAAGCAAGATTGAATCGAAAGTCTTCGAAAGACACATTCGCGCACATAAAGACGCTGCAAAGAAACCATTTTTATCAAAATACAAGTAAAAGCGTGTCCTTGCTTATGTTTGGATTGTCGCAGGCTCGCCAGTGTTAACGCTGCTTTTTGGTGAGTGTCTGATGTTTGTTGCACGCATATAGGTATATAAATACAGCAGCGTTAACTTATAATGCCATCGAAAACACTAAATTGTAGAAAATGTCCACCTATTTTTAAGTACGGCACGCCCTTTCAGTTTTTATTGCACACCCACTGAAATATTTGAGGCGCTTGGAATTTTTATTGCACTTTCACGGTGATAAGGACTTAACACAGACACAACCGACGCATTTTTCACTTTTGCTTGTGGATGATAAAAATTTGAGGGTACGCGGGAACTTCAATATATTAAAAATCATTTTGCATAGAGCGTAAATTTTTATTTCGCTATAATTTTTCGCGCTGAATGGTTTAGTTGTTTCAGACTAACGATTCTTGTTAGAATTTCTCACAAAATATAACATTAGTTGAATTAAATGGTATCGTGAAAAATACTCTACTAAGTGTAAAATACTTTTTTATTTCTTCCTGATATAATACTTTATCTCTCTTTTGCCAACTTATTCGCCTACGCGTATCAAAAAAAGGCCGATTCTTTTGAGTTGAGCTACTCGCAACAGAGATGGAAAATCTAGAGATGATTGATGTTTGTCATACACGCTAAACTTAATGAGCACAGAGAAAAATGTCATAAAAAGAGATACATTAAGCATTTAAATGTGTTTCGTCCTTCAAAATAATTTTCATATAAAAAATATTTTACAAAGTCTTTGTGAAATTGTCAAAGAAAAATATTAAAAACTCGGCCATTGTAGTAATGGTCATTTCCTGCAGTCCCTCGGAAAAAAAGATGTGTTGACAGCAGAACTTCTTACAGATTCATAAAAAGTAAAAGAAAACAAGTAAGGAAGGGCTAAGTTCGGATGTAACCGAACATTTTATACTCTCGCAAAGTCAAATGGTATACTCGTTTGGGATTTCTTTGTGGATTGACTGATATTTTCGGTAGAAGGTCAACTATAGGCACTGGGGTCCACATATTTAGTACTTAGGGGCTTGAACAGTTTTTGTTCGATTTAGACAATTTTTGGCCGCAAGGTGGCATACTTTAATTGCATTATTCACGCAAAGTTTTACTCCGATATAATCATTGTTACCTGATTTGCATAGTGGAAAGTGAAAGAATCAGATGGAATTGAAAATGGTGTTACATGGGAAGTAAGCGTGGTTGTAGTCCGATTTCGCCCATTTTCGCAATATAACATAGAAACATGAAAAGAACGTTAATTAATTATTAATTAACGAACTTGGTTGGAATCGGTTAAGCAGATCTCAAGATATGGGTTTTCACCTAAAAGTGGGCTGTGCCACGCCCACTGTCTAATTTTGAACGCGGTTCCTATAAAGTTATCTTATACCATCTCAGAGATAAAATTTAATGTCTCTGGCGTGTTTAGTGCTTGATTTATCGCGCTTTTAGTAGTTTTTAACAGTACCGTTATATGGGGAGTGGGCGGAGTTGCCACCCGATTTCAACTATTTTCACACCGTCAATAGAAGTGCTAAAAACATTTGCTTCTAGTGAATTTTGTTATTATAGCATTAGCGGTTTAGGAGATATGCACATTAAACCTATTAGAGGCGGGACCACGCCCACTTTTTAAAAAAAAGTTTTAACTGCAGATGCCCCTCCTTAATGTGATCCTGTGTGTCAAATAACAGTCTTGTATTTTATTGCGGAGCTTAGTTATGGCAAGTTATTTGTTTTTGATTAATGGCGTTTTGTGGGCGTGGCAGTGGTCCGATTACGCCCATCTGCAATACCAACCGTCTCACGGTACCAAGAAACATGTCTACCAAGTTTCATAAAGATATCTCAATTTTTACTCAAGTTAGAGCTTGCACGGACGGACGGACGGACAGACAGTCACCCGGATTTCAACTCGTCTCTTCATCCTGATCATTTATATATATATAACCCTATATCTAACTCGATTAGTTTTAGGTGATACAAACAACCGTTAGGTGAACAAAACTATTATACTCTGTAGCAACAGGTTGCGAGAGTATAAAAATATGTGCTTCAATTAAGACCATAAGCTAGGTGTTGGGCGAAGGAAAATAAAGAGAAGTGAATATTGTATATTTGCAGACGTTTTCACAAAAAATGCACATATGTTTGAAAATTTCTCGACCTTTTTGTGTTTTCAGTTTCCAGAAAAACGGGATTAAAGTTTTAAGTGACTATATAGCTAAACCCGAGCGCGCAACTTTTCAAGGCTATACCTCCGAAATCATTATTCGGATCAATGCGATTTTAGAACAATATTCTAGTGATATTATGAAATTAAGTAAGATAATAAAAAAATGTGTTTGTTTTTTTAAGCCGCGGAACCCATGTAACGCTTTAAAGCTAAGTTTTATTTTTCAATTAGTCAAATATTTCTATGTGTATCAGAGAATCCTCAAAATCAAATTTAATTTGATACACTTATAATAGATATAATTTAATACAAACAATTTGTGTCACAAAAAAGTTTCTTCAAAAATATTTTCGACAAAACTTCATTTTACACCAGAATTGATGGATGAAAGTTTGATATTAAGAATTAAATTTAATAAAAATAAATTTCAAAAATAAAATTAAAGCCTTTGGTTTCGGCGGGAATATTGTACAATTTAAATATTTTTATACTGTTTGTATACCCTCGCCACATGTTGCAACAGATAGCATATTAATTTAACGGTTGTTTGTATCACCTATAACTAATCGAGTTAGATATGGAAATGTACAATATATATACAAGGTGCATTCCAAAGTAAACAGGACTTTTAAAATATCAATTAATTTTATTCAAAATAGTCTCCTTCTGCTTTAATACGGTTTTTGGCACGGTCCAAAAGTATGTCGAACGAGTGTTTTAGCTCGTTGTCCGGTATGGCCGCCAGTATGCCGGTGCAAGGCTTTTGAATGGCCTCCAGGTCTGCATAACGCTTACCTTTCATCGGCAAATGCATTTTTCCGAAAAGGTAGAAGTCGCACGGCCATATCAGGTGAATACGGGGAGTGGTTGATTGTTAAAATGTGATTTTTGGTCAAATAATCGGCCACAAGCGACGATCGATGAGACGGCGCATCATCGTGCAACAAACGCCAACTTCCATCTTCGCGATATTCAGGCCGAATACGACGCACCAAACGCTTGGCCGGGTGGAACAAATTCTTTGTGTACAATACCCTTGGAATTATAAAAACAAATCAGCATTGTATTCACTTTTGACTTCTCCAGGCGCGATTTTTTGGGTTTCGGCTCATTTCTCATTTATGTCCTTACGACTACTTTGAAAACGTTGAAACCACTCCTGCACTCTGCTACGAGATAGGCAATCATCGCCATAAACTTGTTTCATCAATTGAAAGGTTTCGGTAAAAGTTTTACCAATTTTAAAACAAAATTTAATGTTGGCAAACCAAACTTGATGGGAATAAGTATTTTTAGCATTTTTTAACTTTAGGGGGAATCCTATATCTCCGGAACTATTTGACCATATTTCAACCAAATTTGGTAAGAGGTTATCCACACATTTCTATTATACGCTGTGAAAATGGGTGAAATCGGATGTTAACTACGCCTACTTGGTATATAACAGACTTTTAAATTGAATCGGATTCTTTCACTTTACAGTATATAACTTAAACATCAATAAAGTAATCAGAATATGAACAACTTTGAACAAATAGCGGCGTTAACGTTTTTCATGTGACGCCCAAAAGTCGTCGAAATTGGACTAAAACTTTTTGAGGACGCATACACCACATATGTGGACCTCAGTGCATATAGGTTACTTTTTACCGAACATATCTGTCAATCTGTGTGTTCTATATAAATTGGGGACAAAATACCCGATATACCATACATAACAAAAACAATTATATAAAAATTTTGAACTTCCTGCTGGCTTGATAGCGTATATAAGTGTCAATATGTAAGATACCTTTAATCAAAATTAAATGAAAATACACTATAGTTTAATATCAAAAATGTGCGGTAACGTTCAACGAATTACCTCAGCTCCCACATACTACTTATAATGATTTTCATTAATCTATTATATTTTTTAGATTTTCCATCTTTTGTTGGGTTATGTTCTTCTCACATTTTTCATTAGCCCCTTGATTGAGTTTAATATCAATATTTAAGACATAACGGTTGCTTGTAACAAATAAAAGTAGTCAAGATACATATAGAGTTATAAATAAATCAATGATCAGGATGACAAGACGAGGTGAATTCCGAACGAGTTAAAATTGAGCTATCGCGATGAGATTTGCCGATGAGAACCCTTCGTTTATCCGCTTATATATCCAATGTAATGAATTTCGTGATTTTTATTAACTCCATGTACATCTTAATAAAGATAATTGAAAAAGTTATGTGTAATATACTCCAGAAATTGTGACAAAATGTGATATGTCCCTAAGCAATTTAAGTTTTTATAAAATAATTTCCTACAGGTTTTAAGCTGAAGGTAGTGAAGCAACTTCGATAACTAAAACAGATACAATACATACATACAAGTATATACATGTAAATTGATGGATGTATATGTATATACAAATTTTTTCCGATTTTCATGAAAAAATGGTTTAGATAATAAAACCGTTATCTATATTATTAAATAAACATAACATTAGCATATATATTAATAGAAACTAGTCATTTGTTTAATTGCCCTCGAAGTATTCAACCGAAAAATCCGCTTTACAAATATTGTTGAATGCTTCTTAAAACAATAGGGGGAGATAGCCGTAAATTCATTGACACCAAATTTTCTACCTAAGTATACCCGTCTATGTCAAATAATTATTTGTTTCCATTAATTTTATTTCATATAACCAAGTACTGTGGTGTAATGTACTATTACATATATTGTGTTTAATATATCATTTCAAATATATATGTATGTATAAAAACCAGCTAAATGCCGGGTAGGAAAAAAGCCATAACAAAGGCTAAAGTAAGCTGAAAACAGAGCAGAACTTACGAGCATACTTTCCAAGCCCGGGCGAGTGGACTAATTATTGTAAATCGGGGAAATAATTAATTTATCTATTTTGGTAAGCGTTTATAAGTAATTAATTATGCCTAGACTAAGTAAAAGATATACTGCACTAAGTCGTCTAGAAAATAGAAGACGCTCAGGATTGAAATCTATAAATACTCTACAGCATAGGACTAGACGTCAAATCCCAGTAATTCGCTTAGAGGAGCAAGATAGAGATATTAAATTACCGTGAGTAGGTCACGCCGGGAAAACACCGACGTACAGTTTGTTGTACAAACTATTAATACTGTTCAGAATACGACTAGACGTCAAATCCCTGAACTTTTTTCAAAATAGCAAAGTAGAGATACTCGAAGACATAGAAAACTTTTCGTAAAAAATCATCAGAATAGGAATATAAAGCTCATGCGTGATTAATTACGAAGAAATAGAAAACCAGAAATAAGGAGAAAGCAACGCTACAGATAGGGACGAAATTTTGAATCAGAGATGTAATCTGCATAGTCAGGTCCGCCTTTATAGAGACAATCTAGTCAATAGGCAAATTGAAAACGAAATTCAGCCGGAAAGAATGAGATTAACGAGATTAAATATATTATAGAAACTGATTATAATGGAGACTTAATAGATTTCAAAGACATTTATTTTTTAAATCTAAAGAAGGGTCCGACTGAAATATGAATTTAATGTGGCGGATAATGATTTTCACACCAAGTACGCAAGCTAAATTATAAAAATATTGGTCAAGGTCATCTGAATGCTGCATCAGACTTCCTTTTGATGCAAAAATGTCCATCTGAAGATCAAAACTTAAATTTCTCTGCAACTAGCAAAAAAAAAATTCCAAAAATATGTTAGACTATTTGTTAGGTTTTCCTGAAATACCAGATTGTTTGAAAGATTTAACCCCAATTCAAGAACGACTACTAATGCCCAGATTACCTTTAATGACAATTCGTCCTTTGGGGTACCAGGGGCAGAGTTCGCTGTTGTCAATATACCTATTCTTATTAACAACTAGAAGGACCCCGCCCAGGCCTCCGTTAGGACCATCTGCAGGAATAAACGAATAACTGTGCAAATTTTCATGCCTTTCTCCTAAGAAGGCGTATGGAATATAGTCATGATAATATGACTGATACAATATGTCTCGCAAAGATTAAAGAAGCTTTGCAATTCTTAGTGAATACCACTCTGTATCATGAACACAATATACATATTAATGAGAACGGAATTTCAGGATTTAATAGCCAAGATGAAGCTATTTTGCTGCATCTGCCGAGGATACCAGATTGGTTCAATATCTTTATGTGGAACAGACTTCCCATAACAATACCTCAGGTAGTAATATTTTCCCGGCACTTTTACCTTCAGAGTTTTGACAGCTCGTGGCGGCCATGTTTGTTTACCGATTTGTGTCAAATTTCGTGTTCAGTAAGGTTTTCCATTTCATCATGTCACATTTCATTTTGGTACAACCTTTGGATATGGTCCAGGATTATTGTGCTAATTTACGTTCTCCAAAATGTTCACAAATTCACGTTCATCGAAAAATCATCTTCTCAGATGAGGCCCGTTTCTGGCTTAATGGCTTCGTCAACATAAAAAATTGTCGTTGTCAATTGGGTTGAGTCAAATTGTCGTGTGGTACAGGGAACGAAATTGCATCCCGAAAAATTTACAGTTTGGTGGATTGTGGTATGTCAGCATCAAGGTTTACGCCAAAAAACCAGCAATAATCAAGGAGCTCGAAGACAATATTCAGCACACTATAGCTGAAATTCCGAAATACTGTATGGGGTCATTGAAAATGGCACACAAAGATAGATATCTCTTGATTCGGTCGAACACGATTACTTGTGCAAGATATTTTGACTACCGCTATCAACAAATCCTTAAGCTTTTTAAAGATAATGCCGGCATTTTGTTGTAAACTTTTACTGGAGAGTGGAGTTTCAACAGAGAGGTTCCTGCATGTACATGGCATGTATTGGCTTAATAACTCTCCCAAAATCGACATTCAAGATCCTCAGTCATTTCCTGATGTCATTAATTTAGTTAGCTATTACAAAACTAAAGCATATATGTAGGTCACAGATTTATATCTAGCTCAGAAATATCTGCAAAAGAAGAAGTGTATTGCTGTATTGAGCTCTTTCGGAAGCAAGTAATGCAGAAATATTTATGAATACCTCCCAACCTGAAGAAGGTGTTCGAATTGTTAAACCTGTAGCGGAAGTTCAGTACCTTCCTTCAGGTTTATTCAGCGATCCGATTAGTTAGAAACTCTTTGTTAAGCTTATTTTACATCAATATTTAAATTTGTTAAATCCACTAGATGAACACAAGGGAATGGTCATCAGGAAGAAGATAGGTTGTCACGCCCCTTAAAGACAAATTTTGGACTTGCATGATGAAGATTCAACAGATAATAGCACTGAATCTGATTACAATATTATACTAATTAAACTATCCCCTTTAATTCCAGTTGAGGAATAATTTTCTTTAATTCAGAGTCTAAAAATTAAGCAAAGAACCTATTTGACACATTTGATGCACCAACTAAAAACAAGTCGCCCGTTTTATGAGGTCAATAGTGGCAGAGCCCGAGTGGGAAATAGTCGTTTGATATCTGCAATATATCAAGCTCTTAACAATCTATTCAATTCTACACTTTCCAAGTTCCTTAAAAGTTCTTCTTTGCGCACCTTCAGGTAAAGCAGCATTCGGAATATGCGGTCTGACACTTAACCAATATTCTCTTTACCTGTTAATCAGCTAAATAGAGAGTTTAGGTCACTTATCAATGGCATATTTATTTCATTATATTCCAACCTTATCCACTAAATACTAATCATAATTGATTAAATATCGATGGCAGGCGCTCGTATGCTTAGACATCCCCTTCGGTGGTAGACTGTGAATGTAAATAACTAAAGCAACTCCTACTTCTTATTAAAATATATACGCAAATCTCATATACCACTTTACTTATTGGTTGCACTCGAGTTTAGCCCTTCCGTAGTTGTTTTAAATTAAATTGCTAAGACAGTCCGTGACCATGACAAATGTATTTGAATAGTAATATTTCCTTAACCTGCTTAGTATAATGCTCATATTTAAATATTTCACTTATAACTTACTTGAGTATTATTCTTTTCAAATATATTTCCAATAGCTATTTTTTAAAGCACCATGCCAATACCGTAATATTAAATGTATACTACTAATTGATTTGGATTAAGCTTCTCAATCAGTTGGTAACTGTTTACAAAAAATATTCCGTTTTTTCATTTATAATTTCAATTCATAAAGTGGTAGCTCTTCTAACACATTTTTCTGAAGTCTGCTTCATTTGGCACAAACATTGTAAATTATTCATTTGATAATTTTATTTCAATCCAATTTTTATTATAGAGATGGTAACCCTTTTTTACCTTTGCACAAAATTTGTTCCTAATTATGTTTGCAAATCTTCTCAAAACCAGCAAAGAGTTGGTAAAGCTTTTCAAAAATATTTAATAAAAAAAGTTCACTTAAGTGTACAAAATAATCAAATTAGGTGGTAATTTTACTCAAAAATATTAATTAATAACATAAGTCTGCTATATCACAGTCAGTTTGTATTAATGCGTTTATCTTATAAATCATATTTTCAAACAGGTGGCAACCAACGGCAGGAGATTTTTAGGTGTGAACTTTCTTGCATTACTGCAGATTTTGTTTGAATATTTAATATTTTTATAAAAACTATCAAACAAGTGGCAACCTTTTAATTAGTTTTGAAATAAAAATTAGGAATAAATATTTTCATTAATTATTGAGCAATAGTGCTTTCATTTACAAAATTGTTATCTATTTTTAACCTATCTCCTACTTTCACTTACACCTTCACTTCACCTTACCTTAAACAATTTTACTAGAAATTATCACTTCTATGCTTTAAATGATTCATTTAACGCATTTTTCGTGCTTAAATTTAAAAGTTTATGAGTTCTATTAAGTCATGTGCGCTCACTAATTTTATTGCGGCTGACTTAGAACTTCTGCAATATCCGCAGCATAAAGTTGAAATCCAAAATTGCGAACAAAAAATTTTAGACGTGCATACAAACGCACAACAGCCATCGAGCAAGCTGTTCCTTTGCTGAGCTGCCTTATTTATTACATTCTCTCTCGCTCAAAAGTTATATTTATTTTAAATTTTGGGTTTTCCTTTTTTCGTGAAACTTTGGCGCTACAAAACAAAAGTATTTATGGCACTTTTGTGGCTGCTTTTTATTGCTTTGCTTATTGAACTTGAAAACTCATAACGATTTAGCAATAATAGCACTTGCAGATATGCAACAAGTCATCCAATATTTAAAGCGATTTAACCGACATTTCAAGAAAGTATCAAGGAGCGCTAATGTTTAAAATGCCATTGCTATTTCGCTTTCATAGTTATTTCGTTGATGAATCTGTGCTTCATTGTTGATTTCGAGTGGGTGCTACACGACGTATACGCAACATTGAACGCATACAAAAGATGGCAAGTGTCGTAAAAATTGTGTTGACAAACTGCGCACCAGACATTGTCGGACACATGCAGTCCACATTTGAGAAGCAGCAACTATGCTGCGTTATTTCTGTTTTTTGTCCTTGTTGTTGTTGTGTAGCAAGGAGCGCAAATAAATAAGAAATGCTGAAAGTTTTCGAACGTTTGACACAGAGAAAGCAATAAAACTAAAGTTGAAGACGCTGACAACGCATGAAAATGCAGTGAAAATAAATGCAAGAAAATATGGCTGAGCTGAACTCACTCAGTTGAATTCAGTTCACTTGTTTTACTAAATAAACTTTTGCGACTGAAGGTTATTATTTGAAATAAAATTTCGATGAAACAAAGCCAAAATATTTTATATATTTTTAATCAATTTAATTAGTTTCCTAGATATTATTATACTTCTATATTATATGTATAAAAATGGTGGTGAAGGTGCAACAGGAAGTATAATAGTTTTGTTCACTTAACGGTTGTTTGTATCACCTAAAACTAATCGAGTTAGATATACGGTTATGTATATATAAATGATCAGGATAATAAGACGAGTTGAAATCCGAGTAACTGTCTGTCTGTCCGTTTGGCTGTCTGTGCAAGCAAAAATTTGAGTAAAAATTAAGATATCTTAAGAAACTTGTTACACGTGTTTTCTGATACCAAAGGATTGTTGGTATTGTAAACAGGCGGAATCGATCCTTTGCCACGCCCACAAAGTGCCGCTAAACGAAAACATATTAAGTGCCTTAACTATGCACAAAATTACCGTAAGATACAAAACTGTAATTTGGTACAAGGGATCACAGTAGCGGGCAACACTTGTAAGCTAAAAATAAGCTAAGAATTAAAATTAAAAGTGGGAGTGAACGAAATCCGATATCAACCACGCCTTCTTCCGACATAACAAGTTTCTATATTCTATCTGTTTTTTTTTCAATTTACAGTATATGTTACAAATAAAGCATCAATGAAGTTGTCAGAATTAGACTTTGCGCAAATAGTGCCCTCAAGGCATTTCATCTAACGTCCCAAAATTGTCGTTTTAACTTTTAACTTTTTTAAGACCCACACACCAAATATGTGAAGCCCAGTGGTTACTGCTATTTTTTTAACGATCAATTTGTGGGTTCTACTATTGAAATTTGGGGAGAATATTTTTGTGATGACAGCATGCCCTTGTGCTAAAAATTGCATAATCGGGTCAATAATTTTCGAACTTTCAGTTGACTTAATAACGCATACCTATATGTAATAATATGTAAGGAATCTTAATGAACTTCAAAAAAAAATCTCTCTCTAATAACAATGTATTCTCTTGCCTAAAATGGATGAAGTTTGGGAAATACTTTCCCTAGTCTCCATATACCAAATAATCCGCTTGATTTTGCACCTTATATATTTGTTAATATGTGAGGTTTTTTAATTTGCAAATTACGAGACTATAAAATGTTCGGTTACACCTGAGCTCAGCTTTTTCTTACTTGTTTTATAAACATCATTTTGCTATTTTTCTGCATGAAGACTGTCTTCATAAAAGTCTTTTATCAACCATATTTCACTCTTTCTCTATCCCGAAGTTCGCTGTAGACACCTAACTAATTGGTCTCTTTAAAATTCGAAAGCATAATAAAATTCGCTCCGTTAGGTTGGAACATATAACAAATTAATTAACTGATATCCCCATATTATTTCTCTAAACCCAATCTCAAAATGTAAACACATACATACGATGTATTATTTTGTACTCTCCACTTTCAATATGACCTCAACAATGATTTCACCTTGATTACAATTATCATTCAACTCGTGTACCTTGCAACACAATGTTCACAGCAAACTAAGTCACTAAACTAAGTCTTGTTAACCATCATCGTCGCCATGCGCTTGAAGAACGTGAGCGACAAGTGTTGAAGAGACTCTCAAGGCCATCAGCTGACTGTCTGTCTATCAGCAAAAACTCGCCATTCACAGCTGCCACATTCGTGCTATCATTAGCAGCCTAGACACCACGAGCGTCAACATTATTCGCCTTGGGCTCGTCCGCGTTGTTGTTGGCAATAATTAAGTTGGTTTGTGTGTGTGTGCATGCGACTATCATTCTTCAAGCCTGTGGTATGGCTTGAGTGCTGTTGTATATTTAAACTCTTGCAACATGTTGCTATAGAGTATAATAGTTTTGTTCACCTAACGGGTGTTTGTATCCACCCCAAATTAATCAAGATAGATATCGTGTTATATATATGTACATAAATGATGAGGATGAGATAAGAGTTGAAATCCGGGTAACTGTCCGTCCATCCGTCCGTTCGTCTGTCTGTCCGTGCAAGCAATAACTTGAGTAAAAATTGAGATATCTCGCTGAAACTTGGTGCACATTCCTTGTCATCCAAGAGAGGTCGGTATTGCAAATAGGCGGCATCGGACTATTGCCTTGCCCACAAATCGCCATTAAACGAAAACTTCTAAAATGTCATAAATAAGTCGCAAATTAAGATACGAAACTGTGGCCTCGCCTATGATTTAGCATATATATCTTGCAAGCCGCTTAAGATATATCAAAATTACTTGTTGAGAAGAACTCATTTTATCACGTCTTTAAACTCTGAGAAAATGGAAAAACCGGATAATAACCACGCCCATTCCCCAGATAACGGTTATGTTAAAAACTACTAAAAGAGCGATAACTAAATGAATAAATGAGCCACAATCATTAAATTACACAACCATGATGGTAGAGAAAGCTTTAATACGTTCTGGTGTGAAAAATTGACAAAGTTCGTGGCACTGCCCACCTTTAGGTGAAATCTTATATCTCAGGAACTTCTCAACCGATTTCAACCCAATTTGGTGTGTTAAACATTTCTATTAGACATTCCAAAAATACACATAACAAACATGTGTTTGATGTACCATAAAGATTTGCCAAAAGCTGAAGGTGTTCCTCCGCATTTATTCCCTGCAAGTTGTAATAGTATGAAATGTTCGGTTACACCCGAACTTAGCCCTTACTTGTTTATATATGCTATTTGTCAGAGATCCACATTCATCTGTATACCTAGAGTAATATGTATATATATATATATATATTTGTATAAAAGTGTAGCATATATATACAAGTAACTGTGTATGTAGTAACTAAATATATATACTAACTAATCTAACCGTCTAAAACGTTGTTATCTAAGTCCCAGGGATTTCTAGAAAACAATGTTTGTAATTTAAATACCAAAGAATTGTGTTATAAGTCAGAAGATTACTTTTATTTATAAAATAAAATATTAGTAGGATTCCGTTCTTGGAAGTAACTATATTCTTGAAAAAACTGGAATGTTTATCTTCAATTTTTCATCCAAATAATCTGAAGTTTTCTAACATTAAGCTTGTTTATTTCAGCAGCTTAAATTTAACAAAATATTCTTGTGATATTTGCTGCCTTCAGTTATCCAATATATCGAAGAAAAGAGTGACGAATCGAGTTGTAAAAAAAAATTTTTTAGTCCAAAGCATATGTATATGTAAATAAGAATCGAAAATAATCATCGTTTTAAAATAAAATTTTTATGCGTTTGCGTACTTCATTCAAATTAAAAAATAAAATTTTCTATTTTAATTCCGAACGTTCGTGATTGGAAATTAGGTTTTTAATTTTTAGTCCCAACATCGGGATTTAAAAATTTAATTTTTTAATTTAAATGAAGTACGCAAACGCAAAAACTGCTCGCCAAACAGTGCATCCTTACCACGATTACATCGGATTAGAAACGATTTCTGTTGCGCTCTTGCGTTCTAGCGCTGGGCAATTACCTCCTGTGCGAGTGCGAGATCCATCTGAACTAGTGCGGAACATATGAGATCCACTAAACTACCTTTTAACCTAACCATCTTTGAAAACTGAATAATATATAATATATTCTGGGTTTAATTTTAACATATTTCGTGCCAGAGTTGCTACCTATGGGAAGAAAGAAAAATTAAAAAAAATTAAATGTAAAAGTAATATAAAATATTTAAATTATTTGCGATACAGTCTGTACTTAAAGTTTGAGTAGAATTAAATTTATCATATTTTTTGTTGTTTATATAGACATACGTGATACATCAGCTATTCTATTCTCTATTAAGCATTATTATTTTTTGCTTTCTAGGAATCGGCACGAAAATACACTGGCATACTGAGAATTATATGGCAATATATTATATATGGTAGTAAGTATACAAATTTAATTATAAATTTTCTTGATTGCAATAAGAAGCTGCTGGTTTCCATATTAGATCTCTTATCTTTGCCATTACATTTACTTATTGTACTAAATCTATACTTATACATATACAAATATATATAGATATGTAAAGCAACAGTTAAAGCTTTTGGCGAGTTCCCAAATTTGCATCGTTATCCTTTGATAGTTAAAGCGTGCCAGTATTTTGCCTGAGGCAGTTAAAAAGTCAAGCCAAACTTTGCGCGCCTCAAGTGAAACTAACACAACCCGTCGAATAGAAGAGATCGCCTAAATTAGCAGCACTTAATGGAAATACTTTGGCAATTTGGGCGAACATGATGACCGCCAGGATTCTGGCAAACAGAGCCCCGAATGTCTACTTACAAAGAAGCAAATAAAACAACCATTAAATATATGTGAGTTCATGGTTATGAATTGCCTCCATGCTTTGGCTAATTATTTGGCCAAACACCCCAAGCAATAGTAGGGCAATAATCATATGTCTTTTGCGACTCCGTTACATAATGATGATGCTTATGTCAGTGATTTTGTCCTGTAATCAGTTTGACTTATTTTATTCACATTGTTGTTTTCTAATTCACACAGAGAGTTTCGGCTGACATTTGTATGCGTAATGTTGAGAAGAAAAGTTTGAAAGCAACAATATACCAAATCTCCTTACATTAAAGCAAGTAATTTCTTTAGGCATTTGACAAAACAATTTATCTGAACTAACCGGAAATGTCACATGTGAAGTTGAATTTTTTCCAATATAGAACTACAATAATATACGATACATATCATCTCTGTAATCATCTAGAAGGGAAGGATAGTGCAACAAGTGACAAACAATTTTCAAGCTTTATATACGTATGAGAATAATTACATTCTAAGGCAATGAGTATGAAATTTTCACAGTGCTCTTCTTCGTCGTCTTCTTCTACGAAACTACAACCGTCGGTCGGTCTGGACCGAGAACACATAACTTCGCCAGTTGCCTCAATCTTTTGCGAGGTCCCGCCAGTTGTACATCCGAAGTGCAGACAGGTCACTATGTACTTGGTGGTTGAACTTTTATGCACTTAACTATATCCATGTCACCGTAGAGCTCTTAGAGTTCGTGGTTCCATCTTCTTCAGTATTCATTGCTCACGCGAACAGCTCCAAAGACATTGCGGAGAACTCAAATGCTCCAAGTGATTTCTTATCTCAGTTCGTTCGTCCATCGTTCATGTTTCTGCGCTGTATAATATGACGAGCATAATGAGAGACTTATAGAGCAAAATTTTTATTTGACGAGAAAGAGATCTGCTTCTCAATTGCCTGTTGATCCTAAAGTAGCACCCTTAACTTTTTCAAATCTTCAGGTACTTTGTCTTGCCCTAGTCTACCGCAAAGCCAATCTCTTTCGCTTCTTTTTCTGGAGCTAGAAAAGGCTGCGCTGACAGCTCTGTTGCTAAGGCCTACGATGTCAATATCATTATCCCTAGTAGCATTGTATTGTTAGAGTAAACGGCGCCACTGTATTGAAGTAGACGCGCAAGAGGGAATCCCTCTGTCTTAAATATCGCTGGTACGGCTCGGAGAAGGCTTTCCCAATTTTGACGGAGCTGATGGTTGTGCACAACGGCAATTTGCATAACAATATAAGTTCCGCAAAGATACCAAATTTAGATATGGCATCGAATAGGGTGTTTCCGAAAGCGGCTTTAAAATCAGCAAAAGGGTGATGGATGTCGATCTGTTTGTCAAGGGTCTTCTCCAGAATTTGATGTATTTTGAAAATCTGGTCTATGGTGGATTTGCCAGGTCTAAATCCAAACTGATAAATCCAATCAGTTTACTTACTATAGGTTTAAGTCTTCCACACAATACTATCGAAGGAACCTTATATGCAATGTTAGTAAGGCTGATCTCCCTATAATTAGCGCAGACTGCGGGATTTCCGTTCTTGTGAATAGGGCAGAGAACACTCATATTCCAATCATTGGCCATGTATACATCAAATCAAATCATATTTAGCAGCTAGGCCTTAAACAGCTTAGCATTGGAGTCTCAACTCAACTTAAATTTGGAGTTTACCCTGGGTACCTCTTAACGGGGTTTCCATTCCGGTCTTTACAGAAGCCGACCACGGGCTGACAGAGCTCGTCAAGTTATAATATTCGTGGCATCCAATACTACATTCACTTCATTACATTTTCTTGACATCTGAAAGGCGAGGGAATTTCACATAACCAGCAACTATCATCGTGAAAAATAAATATGTAATCAAAGGTTAGCCAAAGCTCCCGCAACGAATCACCTTCACAACGATATAAAATTTTCAAATTTTATTGCAATATAAAATATACAAGCAATTGAAAGAAGCGGAAAATGTGTACGATGCATAATACATATGTTAATAATGATGTTTTCCATATCAATCGAACTTCGAAGGCAAATATTTCGATTTTGCAAGCTAACCTCGATAAACAAAGAAATTACTTTTTTACTTACAACTAAATATCAAAAAAAAAAAAAAATTTTGAGAAATTGTTTGGTTTAATACCAAAAGGTTATAAATATTTAATTCACTAGTTTTCTGATTTAGTTTGAATTGTGTAGAGTAGAAACCGAAAACCAAAAAACCACAAAAACAAATACATAAAAGCAACAGGCATAAGCCACCACACGCTCGAGAATCAAGCCAGAATGCGCTTAGCTGTTATTCGGATATTCAGCCAAGTGTCAGAGCCTTTGGCATTTGCTTCGCCCGAAACCAGCTGGAAGCGGCATTGCTTAGAAATTCTCCAAACTGTTTGTAGCTACAAGTCATATACGAATCTCGTATATATTGGCATATAGATATGCATATACAAGTCTAAAGTCGCAGGTAAAAATGCAGATTCATACAAATTGACTATATAAACTCAAGAGTCTAAAGCGCAAGTAGCTTCAAGTGGAGCGAGTCGACTTTGGTGGCATAACCTCAAGCAGGGCATTTACGTTCTCCAGCTGCTTTTCAGTTCTTCATCTATGTCAATATTCGTGTATTTCTCGGCAAATTTCGTTGCTATTTGCACAAAACTTTTTGTGGTTGTTGGTTGCAACCGGTGATGCATGGTGAGTGAAGTTACCTTATGGTTTTATTCTATAATTTTTATTTAAGGTAGCAGTTGAGAGAGCGCAGCACTTGTTCATCCCGCATACTGGTCACTAGCTTAAGCTATTGCTTAAGGAACGTGTTTTCTTACCTTTAAAAATACATGCTTCAAATTTATGATTGAATATTTCTACTCTATAATGGGTGGCTTTAAACCTTCTATATTTTCAAAAACAACAAAGGAAATAAACTAAAATATTTATTATCAGGAGTGCTTAGCCCCATTATAAGAAAAATATTATATTCAAGATGATCACACCAGGGATTGTCTTCTAGTTCCCTATATGGTTGTTCAGTTGGAATGGCGTTAAAAAAATGATTATGTTTCACTTATTTTGTCATTCATAGAATATTCATTTTTTTACTGATTAACATTTGATTTTTGATATTCTGAAAATAAAGTTGTTGAAGCATTTTTTTGACATTATTGCCGGATGGGTTCGTCAACTAAATATTTTGAGCACGGCTGATTAACATTACCACTAGATACGAAGAACTTGCCTGAGCTATATTCTTATGCTATTTCCTTCAATATTTCCCTTAAAATTTCAGTGAATTCAGCCGAGCTGATGGTTCTAGGGCAGATATCAATCCGATTTAGTATCATTTCTAAACTCGATAGTCGTAGAACTTTCTCTTTACCATCTTCACTTGCCTATAGCCTATAAGACAAGGCCAAATTCAAAATTTTCAAATGCTTCAAGAGCTTGCTCTGAAGTCAGAGTTCATCCGTTGTTTGCCTTTGCCGAGTTATACATATATAAGTTTTCATAAGAGCTTTGTTATATAATGGATTTTATTTCAAAAATATACCAAAAACCCAGTTCTTTAGACCAAGTTTTTTACGAGGTTATAGGAAAATCTTAATACTGCTGAAAATCAACGAAGTCGAATGTTTGGGTATGCAGTAAGTACTTGGTTAGACTGTAGAATTGAGAACTGAATTAATATAGAGAAATCTAGAAAATATAGGTTCTGCAGAAGGGCACATGTGAGCAGAAGCTAAAAGAGAATAAGAGAAAAATTCGTAAAGAAAATACTGTTGTATATAATATAATGAAGTAATTGTATAAGAAACTCCTAATTTCAAGCACATTAAGTTTTTAGTAATATGAGCCACCCTATAAAATCTTAAACAGTACATTTACCTACAGGTCCACATATCTTCTTCTACATAAATATTTTCATATATCTTTATGTCTTTTCCAGTGGTCCGTGGTTGGGGCAGCTCTTTCGTTTGGCTCGTTAAAATTAAATTTGCATCGCAAACTTACTTGCGCGCTTGTTTGCCCCTTCATTTACTCATAAAATATATTTACTTACTAGCAGTAGACAACTCGTAAGCTTTGAGGCGAGTCTAGTTGATGTTGATGATGCGGTTCCAGTTTGCTTTGGATGGTAGGTGTGGTTTCTAGTGGTACTACAACTGGTGCTGCGCTCATCATTTCGAACTACATATCCTCCGACTGTGCGTTGCCATATTTTTGTATATCTTACAACTTGCCTGCAGCTAAATTTCAACTTCATAACTGCTGCTTGACTTGCTTGCCAACCAATTTGCGCTTTTCGTGCTACTCAGTGGACTACGTACAGATATGAGGACGGACCGATAAGTACTAGCCTACAAAAAAAGTAAAATTTTTAGAAATAATTCTATTTATTCTTGACATAGTCGCCGTTTCACTTGACCCAGTGAATCTCTATCATTGCATTTGAAACTAAAAGAAGCCGCGCGGAGCTAAATCTAAAAAAGTTGGTGGATGGGTTTTCGTTATTCTGCAACTCGGCATCGAATCCGCCTAATATTTCGGCATAGTAGAGCCCTTCTACTTGTATTCGGTATATATCACACCTTGTGAATCCTAGAAAAGAGTGGTCATCTAATTTTTGGCCGATAGGGCAGTCTTTATCTTCTTCGGAATAGGTGGTAGGCAGGTGAATCCCGTTGATATGTACCAGTGGAGCCATGTTTCGTCGATGCTCACAAGGTGATGTTGTCACCATCGGACGGTGAGGTGACGTACTTATCAGGTCGCCCTCGAATATCTCTGTAAAGCTTTCATCTAACAGTGAGTTTTAAATGAATTTCTTCAAATTTTCAATTAGCTAAGCTCAGTGCGCTTGTTGCATGCCAAATATACTAGATTTAGGACACTCTTTCAATCCGCGGTCGTTTTCTCTTTTAGTTTTTGAATCGAATTCATACTTTCTTTAAACATTAAATTAATGCTTTACACAACACTGTTGACTGCGTTTTTGTTTCGAACTTGTTTTCTTCGTCTATACATACTTTCATTCCTTTTGCTTTCTTAGCTCCTTTGAGTGTGTCCACTCTAGTTGACTGCCTTCAATTAGCAAACCCGCTGGTGTCAGCGAAAAGCCTTGGAGGAAGATAAACAATTGTTTATTATTTTTAATTTTTGGCCGCCTAACCTATACAAATTTATGTGGCAGCATATTTCCAACATTATCCGCCATTTTTTCAACATTACATTTATTTGGCATATTTTTGTGGCCCAAGCTGATTGAAAAGATTTACATGACAATGCCCAGTTGGCCGTCAATGCCAGTGTAATATTTTCAGTAGAATTGTGGCTTTTTGTGGAATGTCACCAGCGGGCACCACAACTCTCAGCTCGCTCACTAATGATAAATTAATAGCGTGCAACAAAAAAATACTTGGCATGTGACGTTGAAAAGTTCTGCAAAAAAAGTGAAATAAATAATAGAGAAAACAGTCACAATAATCACACCAATTATATTAAGTGGCCACTGGCTGTGAAAATTGAAATTTAAGTGGCTAAGTGCTACTTTGGAGGCAATTCAAACATTCTCAGCTGAAGTGCTCTGAAGAGTGAGAGAGCTGGCTGTCAATAAAGCCAACTTGAGCGAGGGCATTTTTGTACTCAATTCAATAAATTTCAAACTAATAAAGGTACAGTCTGAGTACACATTTATTGAGGACTTTATTAAGCAATGACCTTAATAATACATATACTATATTTGTATTTTTGCATATGGTACATGGATACATTTATGTATAAATATATATACATAAATATGCAAGGTTAAGTAAAATGAAATCCATTATTTTTATATTAAATTGAAGAAGCGTTTTTTTCGACAACTCAATGTCAATATGTTAAAGATACTTTGAAAATGTCGTTTTCATGAAACTCGTCCCTGTTTCCAGGTAAATATCAGTTTTCCCAAGCTTCTTCTGAGGCGAATTTTGCACCAGTAAAATAATTCGGCATAGACAGGAACAGATAATAAAAACATGGGGCAAGGTGGGAACTATAAGGTAAGAATTCTTTAGAAGCTTTCAACAAAGTTGCCGGAACTTCTGACGAGTCACTATTGATGTGTGTGTCCCACCGTTGTCCTATTGGAACACGTTATCTTATAATAAGTGCATATTTAAAGGCTAAAATATCGAAATCTCATTAAAAGTTTAAAATCTGATTTAAATAAATTCCCATAAATTACTAAAAAAACTTGACTATTTTAAGCCTGTCTTAATAATAATTTTTTTTAAATTAAAATAAGTATCTTAGAGCAAAGCAAACAAATAACACTTCGTCACGACAAATTATAATCAAAATGCTCTTGCCAAGTTTCGCTATTTTTGTTTTTTTTGTATTTGTACCTTACCAAAATGCTCAGGCCAAGTTTCGCTATTTTTTTTTTTTTTTGGGTTTGTGCCTTAGAAGCTTTAGGCAATTTCTTTAACTGAAGCAATTTAATTTCAAACAAGAAAGCCAAGCGTACTGTCAGTAGTTTTATGTTAAGTCCGAGAGCTTTGCCGTCCAATTTATTTTTCATTTACAAACGAAATAAGATTTTCATTTGCTGACATTCCAAAAGCCATGCACTTATTTCCTTTTATTTCTTTTTATTTTCCCTTTTTATAATCTCTCTTTAAAGCTCGCAGGAAGCCAGCCAAGCAGCTAGCTGGCCAGCTGTGTGAACATTTATACAATCGCCGCTGCTCGTATAATTGTCAAATATAAAAAAAAAAACCATAAAAGCGAACAAAATAAAGGAAATACAATAAATATCGGACATTCTCAAACAGCACGGGAGAGAAGACGAAAGCGGTCAGCGAAAACAAGACATCATTAAGTGTGCCCTTATTTGTACGAACGGGCATGTGCATATGCGAGCGAGATTGTGTGTTTCGGTTGTTGTTGGTGTAATGTGTGAACAAACGAGTAAATTACTATTTCATTGCCTCAAGCGAGTACATACGTCAGGGATACGACATACGTGGTGGTTGATAGGCATGTTACACGCGCCAATTCTTTTTTCTTTGCGCCTTCAACTACTCTACCATGCAGGAGAGAATAAAGCTAAAGAAAAACAAGTAAGAAAGGCTAAGTTCGGGTGGAACCGAACCATTTTATACTCTTGCAACTTGCAAGGATCAAGCCAAGAAAATACCCTCAGGTTTTAGTAAAAATTTATATTAAAAAATTACCATTCATTATTCGACGAAATCCTCAATGAATTACAATCAAATTTGTATTTTACTAATTTATATTATGGGTCATAACTCACTTACTTTTATTACTATATTTTACTTCGCGTCAGCGAAAATTGTATTGAAATCATCTTCAAATGAGATATATTGGATATAAACTCAACTGAAGGAGCTAAATTGTATATTATGAGTTGATGTGAAAACGTCATGCAGAGGATCGAAATTCCTTATTATTTCTTGTAGACTAATTTCATCCACATTCCCAAGAAATTTTTAAGAAAACTTATTCATTTAATTTTATTTATGTATAACACATTTTGTTAGGTGGCAAGTCGGCAATTATTATACAGGCTATATTGGAGACAGAGAAAGGGATGGGCTATTTGAATTAATTTTGACATTGCTGAGATATACTTGAGGTCACATTTTCAAGCAATTTTATAAACATATAATAACATACACACATTGAACGACATATTCGGCATAAGGTTTGGTCGAATAACGAAAATCAATATAGGTAGTATTTTCGGCACCAAACTTTATTCACATATATCTATATATATCACATATATCTAGATAGTTTGAAAATCTTATATTAGCTATCTAAGAGATTGTGTGTTGTTGTGATTTGTTATATGAGGGGTAGAGCAAGTTTTCACCCGCTTCTACTCATTTTAGGCACAAAGATAAAGCATTATAAGGATAATACATCCACTTAATTTTATTGAAATAGCTCAATATTAGCTGATATATGCGGTATGAAGTAAACCGGAAGTTTGAAAATATTTCGATAAGATATATCGCGAGTTGGAAAGTATTGACCCGATTTAATCCATTTTTGACTTGAACTTGCATACTATTACTTTTTGAATTTTAATAATATATCTCGCAGATTGACCGTTATTTCCGGTAAAAAGTTAGAACCATTCACTGTGGTTCCCATATTCCGTAACTGGGGGCTTGAACAGGTATGCTCCGATTTTAACAATTTTTGGATTTGAGATGGTGTACCTCAAAAGCACTATTTGTATACTGGAAAGTGCAAAAATCATATGGAATTTAAAATTGTGCTAGATAGGTTGTAGTCCGGTTTCGCTCATTTGTTCACTGTGAGATGGGATTGTTAAAACAATTTTATGTACCAAATTTTGTAGAAATTGATCAAGTAGTTCCGGAGATATCTTATTTCGCCTAAATGTGGGCGGTGCCAAGCCCATCATCCAATTTTGACAACGTATCTGACGCATATAGTTACTGACTTATCGCACTTTGAGTAGTTTTTAACAAAACCGTTATATAGAGAGTGGGCGGGGTTATCATACCATTGCATCCATTTTCACACTGTCGAAGGAAATGTCAAAAATATTTATTCTGTGCAAATTTGGGTTATAGAGTTGAAGGGTTTAAGAAAAATTAACATTTAATTTATTAGGAGACGGGGCCACGCCCACCTTCGACATTTTTTTTAACTTTAGATGCCCCTCTCCAATACAAATTTCTGTGCCAAATAACAGATACTTGTATGCATCTAAATTTAGTGCTTAGTTGTGGCGTTTTATAAGTTTTCGATTAATTGCGTTGTGTGCAAAATATATATAAGGTTGTCAAATATCTCCCTTCCGCTTTTTTGCTCTTCATTCAATGCTTTATAAAAAGTGTTACAGTGATCGGATTTAGTTAAAATATGCGCCGTTTCGTTCGATGATCTGTTTCCATCTAGACGGCAACTTCATAATACCTTCCTCGTAGAAGCCCCCCTCCTTATTTGCGAAGAATTCGGACAGCCACTTTTCACAAGCCTCTTTTGAGTTCAACTTCACACCACCAAGGGCATTCGCCATGGACAGGAACAGGTGGTAATCACTTGGCGCTCCGTCCGGGCTATATGGTGGATGCGATAAAACCTCCCATCCGAGCTCCCGTAGCTTCTGACGAGTCATCAACGAAGTGTGTGGTCTGGCGTTGTCCTGGTGGAACACTACACCCTTCCTGTTGGCCAATTCTGGACGCTTCTGTTCGATCGCCTGCTTCAAGCGGTCCAGTTGTTCGCAGTAGATGGTAGAATTAAGCGTCTGGCCATATGGGAGCAGCTCATAGTGGATAATTCCCTTCCAATCCCACCAAACACACAGCAAAACCTTCCTGGCCGTCAATCCCGGCTTGGCCACTGTTTGGGACGATTCACCGGCCTTCGACCACGACCGTTTTCGCTTGATATTGTCGTATGTGATCCATTTTTCGTCGCCAGTCACCATCCGCTTCAAGAATGGGACGAGTTCGTTCCGTTTCAGCAGCATATCGCAGGCGTTGATTCGGTCCAGAAGGTTTTTTTGCGTCAAATTATGCGGCACCCAAACATCGAACTTTTTTTTGTATCCAGCTTTCTGCAGATGGTTCAAAATGGTTTGGTGACTAACTCCCATCTCCTGGGCGATGTCACGAGATGCCATATGCCGGTCTAACTCGATGTATTCCATGATTTGATCGGTATTTGTCGTCACAGGTCTTCCGCCGGCTGGCTTATCCATGGTGTCGTTTTCACCGGCTCTGAATCGTCGAAATCATTCCTCCCCGGTTCGAAGTGATAGAGTACCATCCCCCAAAACACCATTAATCTCACGGAACGTTTCTCTAGCGGATTTGCCTTTAACGAAGGAAAACTTTAAAATAGCGCGAATTTCGGCGTTAGTGAACTCCATGTTTACACGTCTATAACTGTTGAACGCAATATCCAAACTAATCATGCATAGCGTTGTTTTGTAGGTTATGTCAAGACCTTTCAAATTATGTATAGTGTTGCCAGATACGAGCTCTGTAGCGCTTTGTACATAGCCGCAAAAGACAAAAAAGCGGAAGGGAGATATTTGACTAGTGGCAAACGTGTTTTTCCCGCTTCATTTCTTCAATTTACGAATCAGCTGATTGTTTTGACAACATGCAATGTAAGTCAAGTGAAAGAAAGAAAGTTAAAGCCATCAGCCAGCATCGGTCCAGGGCATTTAGGATCGAAAAATAGAAAACCGGAATATAAATCGATTCTTTATACAGTGTTTTCATCCCCACTATAACCAATAAATCCTTTCTTTTCAATATTAAACGGTATTCATAAATCGGCTCGCAAACCTTTCAAAAATTTATTTTGGACTCATTAAAGTGCTCCTCTCCACGGAAATCTTTAGTAAAAGGCGAAAGATTTATTCGATAACTGAAAAGAAGCCAGGGCAATTAAAATACTGGATGCATTTGCTATTAGTAAACACGCCAACGTAAAACGGTTGTGAATTATAGAGCTAAATTATACTAAACAAAAAACATTGGCTGTGCTATGAAACCTACCCAACCAAATATACATGTGTGTAAATTGCACTCAATATGTTGTTTTTGTTAGCTGAGCATTGCCAACGTACAGCGGTATACCTGAAGCAACAACAGGTCAACACTCGCGTGAGTACAGTGTACTAAGGAGACGATAGCATAAAAGCAGAGAAAGTTGATATTTATGAATTGGGCAGTATTGATATGTAATTATTATAATTTATACAAATTCGACAGACTAAAAAGTTTGTATTTTTTAAAGAACAATTTTTTTACCAAAAGTCGATAGATCCAGCTAATTAACCTTGGATAAAAATGGTAAAACATTTAACTATCAAACAATGCACTTGAAATTTACCTAAAAATTTTCAACTCACCAAAATAAAATGAACCTTGTCAATTCCATTTTTGTTAAAACTTGCAACAAAATTTTTGTGAACAAATGTTATCGGTTAAGACTTCTTCTTAGACTTATATACCCGTTATTATTAATTTCCTCCTTCTACTAGACCGTGCCTATTACAGAGTAAGGGAGATATATCAGTAAAATGAAGTGCGAATAGTTTGCTTAGTCTGAGTTATTAGGTTCATAACTTTTTTGAAGACAATAACTCAATGCTATAGAATTACTCAATTAATACATTTATTTAATAGCGTTGAAAGCGTGTATTACATCCTTCTGCCGTACAAGTCCATCTCTTAAATTTCCACTTACCAAGTAACTAGTGGCAACTTTGACATAATTCTGTTCATTATGATGTTTTCCTTTTCAATTCTTCATTAGATGTGCTTAACCCAGGCCGCTTCCGTGATTATCTGCCTAGTTTAGGAATACACTGCCAAGAATTCCCATTTACAAAAACACACTTAATTTTTCGTGTCCATTTATGGCAACATTTGTTTTAATGTGCTGTTCAAGGATGTGTAAACAACAACAAAAAAAGAACTGGCGAGCTTGTCAAAAAATTAAAACCAAGCCAACTTTGCTCAGTCGAATTGTTCTTTGTATTGTAGTGGTTGTTGTAGTTGTCATCATTATGTGCTGCTATATGCATTTGTCTATTTTGTGTTTTGATTAAATAATCAATGTAACTCCAAATAATATCTCAGACTCACGTCACTCTAATCTACCACGTGCCCACTAAAGCTTAACGGGCGGTCTAACTGACGCATCCATCATACTAATGCCTTTAGTACTGGTAGGTTTATATATTTATGTTAGTACATATATATATGGTACATACACACTTATGAGTATATGTTTTCCTTATATCCTTATAAACATTATTTACTGTATTTGTTAGATACATATCTATATATATTATATATTTATACTACTTTATTAGAAACTGTTAAGTTCGCATATCTTCGATTCATGCTATGTGAACACACACATCCAACCGTGACAACTTTTTATTACTTCTGACAGAAAGGTCATTATTAATATTGGACATCTCGCATATACACTCTGATAAATACGTAAAGAGCTGACATGGTTCATAAGGGAAAATTGTTGTTGGCATAAATAGACAACGACTTGACATAAGGGAAAATTTTGGTTGGCACGCCTAACCCTAATACACTAAGTAAATACCACTATGTGGCAATAGTTCGGTTAGTAAAGTTGTGTATGTGTGCGTATAATTATACATATCATATACATCACCTAATAAAGGTATATGTACATATGTGGGACTATAATTATCGTATCAAAAATTCCAAAAGTTGGCTCACGACATATTAATTTTCGTAGTTACAGAGTTTCTTGATATTTGTAAGAAGTGAGAAGTTTTCGGTTTTCTAAATAAGTTTTTTTGTTGTGTTCGAACAATTTTCCTTAATTTATTATGTATTTGGTTTTCTTGATGCACCAAACCATTTGATTACAAACACTATTTCAGACAGGGGAAATATTAAACAGCAAATTTAAACCAGATGCTCAAGTAAAGACCTTTGTGAGGTAGTGTATGTATATCAGACCAGAATATATAATATATATATAAATATGTATATGTATGGCCATCTCTACGGCAATGATCTATAGATAATACTCAACACGATTTGTGCCCTTTTGGGACAAAATTATTGAAGCTCGATTTGTCATTAAAGGAATAGTATTTATGTATATAGTTGTTCAAGAAATTATAGGAAGTCAATACACTAATAGCATCATAAAAAAAAATTAGTCCTATCTAAATAGACATTCAAGGTTACATAAATTTACAACAAATATAATAATTTTATAACTGTCAATTACAGGGAATAATAGTTTTGTTTACCTACAGTTGGTTGTATCACCCAAAAATAATCGAGTTTTATATAGGGTTATGTATGAATATGGGTCAATCCATCCAAAAATTACATTCAAAATTGTTTTTCGTAAAAACCATTTTCTTTGAGGCAAACTATTGGACATATTTCTTTATTTCGACTCGATATGAAAAATTTTGAAGTGATGAATTTTCAGAATTTCAACTTTTGAACTAAGTACCTTTATACAATATAAAAATAACAAGCCAGCCGACTCTTTACGATTTTTTCTCAGCTTTCTAATGAGATATTTTCATTAAAAAAAACTGAGTAAAACTAGTTCCAAATTGAAAAAAAAATGGTTTGTTTAAAAAAAAATCGAAAAAATTCAACATATATCTCATTGGTTGCGACTTTAAACTGAGTACTTAATGCAAAATAAAAGACTTTCCTCGGCAAAAAATTCAACAGTAGTTTCTCCTCATGTGAGTCCTAATATAGACAATGATAACATTTGAAAAGATGAAAGACTTCGAGAAATACAGATTCAAAAACTGCTGTAGATTTGCGATAGCAACACACAACTGTTGCGAACAAGTAGTCCAACTATATAAGATTCTTCAACTCTCAGAGTATTAAACGGATGTTTAAAGACGAAAAGAGAGAGAGACCAGAAAATCGTTGGATAGATTGAGTAAAAAATAGTGAACTATAGAAGAGAGTCGCCTAATAACACATACTACATACATAGCTATATAGCCTTTTTTAAAGGAATCATACATGAATATCATGTTAGACATTTCATTATGTTATATACATTTTCAGGCTGTAGGTAGATGACTGCGACCACCAAGACTTTCTATCTTCTTCTGACAAAAAGTCTTTATTTCACAAGCATTAAGAGAACAAGTGCATATCTATTGAAAGCTTCCAGCCTTTCTTATAATAAACTTAAATTTCCACAAAGTCGATAATAATATTCAAAATTCTGAAGTTTCTTTTTTTTTTGTGACATGTAATGCATTTGTGTTGCATGTTATTTTAAAACAATACGGTATTCTGTTGGTATTAATTTAAAGAAGTGCGTTTAATGAAAGACTGAGAGAAATTCCCATACGATATGTTAACAGATTTCACACTCGGTTTCTAAATTTCGTGCCCACCTTCACAGTCATAGTTTCTATTCTGCCGAGCACTGCTATAAAACCGGTAATTAAATGCTATATAGAACGCAGTTTAAAATATCTCTATATATCCCTACAGTATAGATGCAGTGAATACGATTTTAATGCGTTTGGGATTGTTGCAATTTAGTACGCCTTAAATTCAGATCCTAATCCATGCCAATTAAACAGAATTGCTCAGTAATTCATTCCGGATCTCTAGTAAATTTATTTCTTGCTTCTTTATTAGTTTCCATGTAGAATGAAAATATATGAAGCTCTGAAATAAATAACATTTTTTTTTTGAAAATTCAAATTTTATTTTTATCTATACTTTATTGCAGTTTAAATACCAATTTTCCAAAGAAAAAATAATATTTAAAACTTCGAAGTAGTTATTACAACTGCACCCACAGTGCGGCAACATTTTATTGCAAATGCATTTGATGTCATAAATTCCACGGAGCAGTAAAATATTGACAACAACATGTGAGTACATGCCACACCTCATACTCGTATACTAAAGCTCATAAAATGTATGAATTGCAATGTTGTTTTAAGAATTGTTTTCTTTTTGGGAACGGAAGGTGTTAAGCTGCATTTTATACTCTGCTAGTCTGTGTCGCTGTTTGCATTTGCGCTACTATATCTTACCATACATACCATACGTACATACATACAATTGAGGGTGGCATGATGCATCTGTAATATAGTGGCTTGTAAAAGTGTATACCGTTAGATTGTAAATGTCTCTCTCAATCTCTCTCCTAAAGTCATAAAATGTGAGTTATAGTCAAACGAATATTGTCATACGACAACTAAAATATTACCAGTAGTTTGACTGAGAAGTGGTGCAGTAAAGGTGGGTTCAATTATTGTCTAAAAAATATTGCTAGTTCACTTTTTTATAGTGCGCAAGAATAATTATATTAAAAACCAAATTAATATTTCTTGAAATCTCAAAAAATAAATTTACAAAAACTCATTTCACCAATTTTAAATAATTAAATATTACTGCACCGCAGTCCAGCCGGTCTGCGGACCAACTTTTCTGCAGCCAAATATTATTCCCCATTGCCATGTGATCTTTCAGAAAGACAGTCAAAAATTTCAAATTAAATATCTACAAGCCGAATGAAGAGGGATAAAGAGATACCACTTCAATATGTATTTACAATTGCAATAAGGGCGAATGAAGCAGCATGCCTCTGAAAGCAAACGATAGTCTTTAAGTGTGCAAAGTTTAATTTGCTATATATAAAGAGTGTTGGTTAAATTTAATTAAATTGTTGTATTCAGTTCAAATTTTAATAACCACATGCACAATGCAAAATATAGACAGTTATACTCTTAATGACCAGATTTTTCCTTTCGATTAGTAAAGAAATACTTGTAGCAATAGTCAGTTTCTATGCTCACATGTCCGCTTAGATTGACAAAATTATGAGAACGAAGGTTATTTTGTTTCAAGCCAGTATTATTGGTTAATATATATTTGTATTAATAAACTGAAAATGAAATTAATCCGAAGTATGGTAGTGTCAGTTTTATAATAAAGAAAATATTAAGATCGCATTTGTGTCATAGTTTTGTCATTATTGCAGTTGAAATTTCACACAAGTTTAGAAACGGCTGCACGTCAATATCAATTTATCTTTATGTTCAAGAAGTAACTTTTAAATACTTCACTGCCATTAATATATATATTATTATTGCAGTTAGTTTATCATGTGGAGTTTACACTATGTCAAATTCAATGACAACCTTAGTCAGCTAAATTGGCAATCTAGTTAAAAGCATAAATTGTGCCGGTTAATCAAGTTGTTGCAAAATGCTGCCACAATTGAAATTGAGCATTAAAATTTACACTCCGTTTAGTTTCAGGTAATGTTCTATTCTATTCTGCGCTATTTCAACAAAATATGTTAAGACATTTTTAAGTACTTCTACCTCGTCATTTATTTGGATGACAAGTTTCTAAGATATCGATCTGAAATTTAGCACATATTCATTTCCTATGAAGAAGCTTCTCATTTATCGTTTATACAAAACTAAAGTTTGAAGCAAGAGATTACAGCAGCAAGTGGCACTATTGAGCTAAACGTTTTTTAAAGAGGGCGCGGCTTTGCTCCCTCATTTGGTAAATGTATATGTCTTCCAAATTGCTGAACCTAACTCAACCAAACTAACTGAGAAAAAGTTCCTTTAGCTCTTCTTCATACACTGGAAAATATATAAAATCAGATAACAACCACGCCTACTTCCCATATAACGATTCTGTTGAAAACTGCTAACTATTAGATACTGTGAAAATGGGCGAAATCGAACAACAACCACGTCTATGATGATGTTTCCCCGACTTAGATCCTTGTATTGCTTCGTTTACATCAGAACTTAGCCCTTCCTTACTCGTTTTTATTGGTCATTAGCAAGTTTCAGGCTTTGGCTAGAGTCTTAGTTATATATATGTAGTTTTGTACATCATGCAAAGATTTTCAGTGCTACGAAGGTCGGAAATGAAAGGAATGAAACTGCTATATTATTAAGCATTTTTTAGCCAAAAGAATTTTGCCATTTTTGATTGCATTATAGCAAAAAACAAAAAAAAAATACAAAAAGATGAGGTTTTTAATCGATTTCTTATAGGCTAACAATAAATAAAATATAACTATATAGTCATGCTCTCTTTAGTGAAATTTTAATTATAAAAGTTAAAAAATTTCTTATTAAAAACGTTAACATGAAGAGCAAGTTTGTTTTTTGGCGCTTTATTTTTCTTGTGTCTGGAGACAATCCGTTTCTTCTATCTACGTCACAACAAGGCGAGTGGCGTAACCTTGTAAACTTTAACTTTGAGTATATGGAAATATCTCCAAGATGGAGTTCTCGCAACCTCAATGCATAAAAAGAAATTTATTTATATATGTGTATTGCATGAACTTTTCGAATGATTTTTCCAAAATGCGAGGAGTTGAATCCTTCCGAAATAAATTCTCACTTACTTTTATTAAATATTTCCAGTATATTTCTGTATGAAAAAATTACAAAATGTATATAAGTAAGTATGTATTTACATGAGTAGAAAGTTTGCTAAAACCACAACGCTTCCCTGAAGATTGTCGAACACGCTCGATTAAATTTCGTCGAATTGCAAATTACATTAAAACACATTCATATATTATTTTCTGACAATTGCAGCCAATTTGCGCAATTTATTTAGTGAAATTCAAATTTAAATTTGTCACAACATGCAACAGTAATTACTCAAGCAGTGGGGAATACAAAGTTACATTAATACACTTATGGGTAGGCATTGTATATATGGGATGTTGGTGTACTCTGCAAGAAATTGTGCTAGTGATCATTAAAGAGAATAGCGCCGGACTACTCTCCATTCGTTTAGAATTGGAAATGTATTAGGTATTCAACACATACTGCACAACACTGATAAGAATTAGATGTTAAGAAACACTCCTAAAGGAACTCCTAGTTCTTACTAAAAAGTTTATATCTCCAATAATTTTTGAGTAACAGCCTTCTAAAGGGTAGCCGCTCAGTTCACTCAGTTCAATTACCTCTATCAGATTATCTTTAAACGCGTTTTTCTCGAAATAGAATTTTCCAAATTTGCTGCAGTGATAACTCGAAGACAAATGATCCGATCTTCGTGGAATTTTTTGATATATAATAATATATATTTATATTATATATATATTTTTTTTAATAAATTTCACTGCGTATTCTTGAAACATGGATTAATATACCCTTTCAAAACAATCCATACCGAAGTTTTTTTAATTTCCAAAAATCGATGTTTTTTCACGATGTTACACTAGGTGCTCCACTTCAATAGTTCCAAAGTAATATCTTTAGAGTCTAATTGGATATTAATTGTTTGGTCCGTTTCGTTACCATTGTGAGAAATGATTAGTCTCTTTTTGTTATCTTTCGGATACATGCTCGTACAAAAAGGAAAAATTTGTTGCAAAAAATCAAATGCGCCACTAGTCACATGTTATTTTAAGACTCATACTGGACTTGTCAATCTTGTTATATTGTATATACGTAAATGTATGAATGTTCATATTCTCTGCAGCCAATATAGCAGCTGTTAAGGTAATACTGTTAATTTGTGAAGAACGAATGGGGAATGAAATGCAAATATTCACTAAATTGCTAAATAAATAAATAGCTTTTGAATAAAGGTACAAACATGTTTGTAGAAGCTTATGGAAGCCTCCATATTATCGACGCTCATCGGCCATACAGATACCGTTATATTTGTCAACAGCATTCCGACAGCTTACATATTTACAACAATAATTTTAGTTACCGTTACGGTTTGTTGGCATTTGAAAAAGAGTTGAGAGCTTTCAATGTGCAAATGACCAATTTATCTGTCAGTGCCAATGGTCTGACCAGTTCGTTTCCAACACCATTTGCGCAGTCAACCGTAAGACCAGGAGCTCAAAATGGAATGAGTATACATATACAATATTTATGAAGGGTAATCCATTTGGAAGTTCCCTACTTTTATAAAGAAAAGAATCAAATTTAATTGGAAAGTTTATTATCATACGAAAGAACATTCTTTGGCAGTTATTTCTTGAAGATTATCTCTTTTAAATGTTGGCCGCAAGTCCAACTGGTAACTAGCGAATGACACCCGTGATGTTTTGCTCCAAGGCTTTACATATCCCCACAAGAAAAAGTCTAACGATGTGATATCATACGATCTTGATGGCCAATCGACCGGCAAAAATCTGAAATTATCTGCTCATCGAAGTGTTTACTCAAAAAATCCATTGATTGATGCGGTGGGTGGGAAGTGGCGCCGTCTTGTTGAAACCAAATGTCGCCAAGAACACGAGATACAATTTCGAGCACCAAATAGTCTGCTATCATGGCGCGATAACGGCCGCCATTGACGGTTACGTTCTCACCGGTATCATTTTTGAAGAAATATGGATCAATATTCCACTGGCTCACAAACCTTACCAAACCGTAATTTTTTCTGAATGAAATGGCAGCTCTTGAAGCTCTTCAGGTTGCTCTGCGTTCCAAATGCGGCAATTTTGCTTGTTTACATACGCATTGAGCCAGAAATGGGCCTCACCGCTGAACAAAATTTGGCTTGAAAACGCGCGGAACACATTTTTTACAGAACTTGAATTTTCATAATACAGTTGAACGATTTGTAAACGTTATTCAGGCGTAAGTAATTCCATGATGAAAGGCCAAACAATAATGAACCAAAATAACATGACAGCTTGACACGACTCACTCGTGATATGTTAAAAAAAGGCTATTGAAAAAAGTATCTCTACTTGGATCACCCGTTATAATATACTACCATATGTACATATGTACTACAAGTATGTAAGTATGTGCTTACAGGTATATAACTAGTATAAGCAATTTGCCGAAAAGTCTTTTGCTCACCAGTCACGTGTATCTGTAGTTTTTATTGGAAACTCAAATTCAAATATGCTCAATAACGCCTACACACACCTTATAGAAATATTTTGAATTTGTTATGCATGCATTCTCAACGTTCGCCTAACCTATATTCACACGTGCCACATTCGCCTGGTACTTACGTGTATGTGTGTGTGTGGGCGCACGGCGAAAGTGGGAAAGTTCAAAGCTTATCGAGCGAAGGTGTAAAAATTTCAAGTTTTCGGTAAAGCAAACGCAGGTGAATTCGAAACAAATTGTTGCAAGTGGCAGCTGTGTGGCCAATTATACAACGTGCGGGGCTCAAGAGCATATGTTTCATGGGTTTCATTTCAGACGTGTATTTGAGTGGGGTTGAATTAATAGCGTTAATCTGCAAGTGTAAGCGTGTATAAAGGCGTATTGAAAAGCTTCGTGATCTGCATAGAAAATGCGTTGCTCAATCTAAGACGCAAAGGTGCAGCTTAGTGGCTATTTGTGTTTCGCATTCGGGTGCAAATATGCCAATTGAAGTGTGAACACATGGAACTTCCGCAGTGAGTTGTGGAATTCAGCAACTGTAAATGTTTGGAATCTCTAGTAAGAGTGTGCCATTATCAGGCTTTGAAGTAAGTAGTAAAGCTAAGAAAAAGTGCTCTTTTAAAGGAAAGGTTAAATATTGGAATAAGTATTGTCTAGGGAATTATCAAAAAAAAGTTTGAAAACTTTAGTTATTACACGTTTTTTATATATCTGGTATCTATAAATGGAGCTCAAAGTATGATACATCAATAATCACATTTCATGAATATACTTTTTTTCGAGAAATTATTCTAACCTCACTTTCCGTGAGTCTGTCAAAAATATATGTTTTTGCTTAAATGAGAAGTGGTCTATCTAGTTTTATAATTTCTAGAAATCGATTTAAAATTTTGGTTTTTTGACCTGGTATGTCTTAAGTAGCTAAATACAATTTTTTTCTTGTAAATCAATATGAATATGAGTTCGTCCATTCTTTTCTTCGTTTCTGTTAAAAAAATGTGTTTGCTTATATTGTTGTTGGGTCGATACTACTCCTTAGTAGTTAGCACTATCAATTTTGACCAACAAGTCGATTATATTGATTATGATTGATGATTACTTTTTTATGGCATATTATTTATATTACATTTCCTTCTCTTCGAATTGTGTATATTCGACAAAATTATTTAAATATTGCTTTTTTACGCTACAACATCAACAGCTTATGACAAACAAATCGACAGGCTCTTAAAGTGACCTCCACAGTTAAGTCTTAAATTTTGCTTGTTCTCCGAGCAAAAGTTGATACTTTCGCAGTATTTCTAATCGTTGAAGTACTGTTAGCTGATAATCTGCTTGAAACATTGCATCGCTGGAGAGCTTCCTAAAAGAAACGCGCTCAATTATGATGCCAATGAGTAGAGAAAATTGCAGTATTGAAGCCTAAGTATTTTAAAACGTTCTAGCAGTCTTAAAACCTTTACAAAAACAATAAATTGTTGAGATTTTAAAGTAAATAACAACATTGAGCTAGGAAGACTTTTCATAACTCTAATAAAATGCTAAGCCCCAGGCTTGTTTGCAAAGAAAAAACACAAGACGGGGAAATATAAATATTTCATCAAGAGCACAGCAAAGGTCAAAAGTTTTTGACATTAAATTACTTGTACACATACCAAGCAAACTGTTTGTTCTTAATATATACATATGTACTAATACAAATATATATAAATATATATATTTTTAGTCGGAATTAGTCAGGAATACTCATAATATATATAAATTGAAAGCACACACCGGCTGCGGCCCTTTTTCATTCACGTTCTGTTTATTTTATAGAAAATAATTCAGCTATTATTGCATTTGTATAAGTCGTAACAAGCAAACATAATTGTAATAAGTGTGGCCTCAACGCCTGTGGCAGGCTTTGGAAATCGTCGGAGAAATGCTGGATAACTGCTGGTGGATATGGAGGCTGTTGGCAGCAGATCTGGTTTATTGCAGTTTCTCGTGAATTATTTGCTATTGCTAAATGCAAAATTTATTTGTTTGAGAGAAATCATTTGAAATTCTTAAATATTCTTCTGCTACAGGCAACTTTGGAGAGCAAATATCATAAGAAAGCGGTGAAAATCGCAATTATTGTTATATATAAATCTTAAATAAATTTACATGAAAGTTGTATTAGATGTTACTTTATATTCAGAATTTTTTTTTATATTTATACATTTAAACTCTTAGTATGAAAATTAATTTTATTTGCTAAAGGCACTGATATATAAACTATTTTAAAATTTCTAAATTTTTCTATTTACAGTCATTAAAACTGCTATCAACTATGAAAAACTACTGGCATTAATTTAACATGAAAATATGCCTGATCTGAATATCGAACGCGCACATACACATATGACTCTACCAACTGCCATCATATGTATGGTATGACACAGCGTATACGTAACTCTACTTAGTTTCTGAATAGCGGTAAGCCAGCTTTGAATTGCAAAAGCATGTCATATAGCAGAACAAATAAAATAAAATAGAAAGGAAAAGGGAACTGAAGCGAATTTAAGATGAATACAAACCAGCACAACTAAACTTAAATAAAAGTAACAGCAATTTTGCGGCTTATGATTCATGCTAAAACCCGCTACTGCTCACAAATTTCTAGCAGCAACACTATTTCCAACTGCGTTATGCAAAAACAATTACAACAGAAACACAAAACCTATTAGTGGCTGCAAAGGGTGTGTAATACACGTGCGTGCTACAACCGTAATACCGTTATTATTGCATAATATCCGCACCAACGACAGCAAGGACACTAAAAAATAAAAAAAAATTAAAATATAACAGTAATAATAACAACAACAAAAGTGTGAGCAACATATGAAAATGAAAGCCAAACATAAAACGTGTGTTGTGGCGGCCGCGGCGGCGGCGACCGGCGTTGGTGTCGGCGCTGGTGAGAAAATGAAATCGGTGATATTGTATCCATATGGACCGCTAACAGGGACAGGATGTTGTCGCATGCTACATGCGAAAAATTTGGCGTTAACAAGTGCGATTTACACAATTGTGAGTATAATTTGAAAGCATATGCAAAAGTAAAAGCAGCGCAGCACGAGCAAAAAATAAAAACTCAACTGAATTACAGCTGAAACTACGTAAGGAAATTAAGCACGCTTGAATGATATGTGAAAAGGGGCGAATGAAAGGGATGTTGAAAATTTCGTTAAGCTTAACGTGCTGTGAGTGCTGTAGTAGGGTCGACGCAAAAAATGTTGGGTCGAATATTTTATATGTGATATGTCTTACATTAATAATAAATAGTTAAATATACATATACTAACTTTACCACCGGCTTCGCTCGTATTGAATTGCTTAATTAAATATCAAACATCATTAACAAAAACAAGTAACTAAATATATAGAATGTATACGAAGTGTTTTGCTAGATTTTAAAGTTTTTCGACAAACAATCATATCTGCCAATTTAACTTTTTTCAAAATCCGTAGAAAAATATTTTTTTTTATAATAAGTATACTTTGTTTTGTATCATGATCAGTTAGCCTTTAGAAACCTCAAACGTTAGGACTGGATAACATAATTAATTGCTATAATTAAGATTAAATCATTTGCTGTGATTTGTACTAAAATCTTTGATTTAAATAAGTTAAAAAATATATAATATCCCTCTTAAAATATACTTCTCGTCTTAAAAGCATAAATCGGTGTCACCTTAGCAAGCACAAATTTCTGCGTGTCAATGTGCCGCAACACAAATAAGCGAAACAAAAAAGAATTTCTCACAAAGAGCCAAACAGCGAAATAAAATCATGCATACGCCCCGCTGGCCCGACTAGTGCGCGTAAATGGCATTAAAAATTAAATTAAATTTGTGCGCTTTTAATACGTGTGGCACGTGGCTTGTGGCATGAATGGTATTTGACAAATATGTATGTGTTTTGTTTTTTGTAGGCTTACATGGCGCGGCAAACACAATGGTACACGCGTATGTATGTGAGGGTGTGCGAAAAACAATGGAACTGTAGCGTTTTATACGTAAATTTTGATATTTTATTTATAATTAAATATTTGATTTTATTAAAACACATCACATGGCAGGCATATTGCGGAGGGCTTTGTTTTAAAATGTGAATAATTTTGACGTATTTATTTAAGGCGTAGTAAGTAGAGCGTGTAACGACTACTAAGTTTATTTCGTTTCTGATGCCTTTTAAATCCGCGCTAAATATTTTTTCAGAATATTTATTTTAGTTTAAATTGATTAATTGAATTTCTGGATTAACCAGTTTGTCATATTTGGCGTACGAATAATTCTTAAAGAAGGCTCCAGGTTCTCTCACATCTAAAAATGAAAAATGATGAACACCATAGGTAAATAGTAAATATGCCTCAGCTGATGTAACAGTCCGCTCTATATCTGCTAAATGATTTCAATGGCAAGCATTAAGCCATCATATTTTAGAATGCTTTTCTGGTGACCAAATCATATTAAGAAGTGCTCCGGTCTATTGTCCTTCAAGACTATATAACTTTTCTATTATAAACTCTTTGTGCTAAACTGATTAGTTGACAGCCAACATTTTGAAACATGTAGCCGGCTGTGCTGGTAATAGTGTTGCAACAAACATTAATACAATGGTCGTCTCAAGTTTCGATGACTTATTCTCGAAACTCTATTCAAACGCTCAATAACGGCAATTTCGCAATCCAATAAGTCAAAATACTGAACTTTTCATTAAGGTTTTAATTATTATAATATTATGTTTTTATGTGTAAATTAATCAGTAGTTTGGACTTTAAATTTATGAGACATTTCAGAAAAACTAAACTGGGGCCGCACACAAAAGTCAATATTGTGGTTCTATAATATCATTATAGAAAAATGTGTAAATAAATTTTTATTGTATGGCCGAATACTTGCGGAATAATTTAAATTTTTAGTAGATCTGGGTTCTGTGAATTTTGGAGCCAGTTTGGTTTCCTGCCAACCTTCAAAGACAACTATCTGCTTGCTGACACCTGGTAAAACATCTCACAACTTTCTATGAAAGCGTTATATTTGATATAAGTATATTTTAATATTACTTAGTCAGAATATTAAACCGTTTCAGACCAAAATAATACCGATCAACTTGTGACACAACTCAATACTGATATGTCTTTTCAGTATACATTAGAGTATAGGTATTTAACCTCATACAGCTACGCTTTATTAATTCGTTTTTCGATGCTAATTTTCCAATTGAGTTTGGTAATAAAATCATGAGACTTTGCTTTGTTCCTTTGGCATACAATAGGGATCAATAGAATAGACTATTTCTTCTCGTTTTTCAAATGCCCATTTGTATCTATCATAGATGGAAGCTGTACAAAAGCAATATGTGATATTTGAAATAGTTGTCTTTGACTTCTTAACCTGGTTGTTTCAAGCTACTCATGAAAAGTCACGTGGCTTAGATTATGTGCATACTCTACCTTATGTAAATAAGCTCATATATCTCCTGTGGAACCTTTACAAGAAACCCATTGCATGAGCGGCGCTAAATAGCTATTTTAAATCAAAATTTTGATATACAATAAAATAACTTCTTATCAATTCAAATTATAGGAACAGTATAAACAGAAGTCCTGTACTTTCTAATATTCTCTAATTCACCTCTTGTAGATGCCACCACTTTGGCTTTTATATTATTCTTTGACTACCGACTTTAAATAAATATTTCAATTACTCAGTCACGCGTCACATTTGTCGCGAAGCGTCCTACACCTCTCATGCCACAAAATACCAAGATAAATGGCGTTTCGCTGTTATGTGCCATTATGTGCTGACCTGCTCAGTTGTAGCCGCTTGTACAAAGAGACATATTATATGTGCACACTTTCGTACTCATAAAGGCATATGCACTACTATGTAGCGTGTATGTGTGTGTGTTCAATAATTTACGGCTTATTGTGATACGTTAATTACATTAATGACATCAATTAAACTAATTAAGTGTATTAAAACGGCGAGTTATAAAATTTTTGAAATTTTTTCCGCTCACTTCTGCGCTCTTTTCACCCTCGCTTTTGTCTGTTTTGTGCCTTGAACAGAAAATGAGATAAAAAGTGTGCATGTGGGGCGTATGAGTGACTTTTATGGCTGTTATGACATGAGTGCTTTTAATGGTACATTAATCATGCGCTGCAATTATTTATTGCATTGACAATTTCCAACACACAGCTGTCAATATTTATTTTGTTGTGTTTCTTCATTCGCAGAATATGTCACTACTGATTGTATTGATTTACTCCTGGCGAATTAATGTGAATATGCGCAAGGTGGAGTCATTGGAGGATGTTTACTATGGTGAGTATATGAATTGTTATATATATTATATAAATATTTGTTAGTATATACAAATTTAATGTGTTAAATATGTTAAAATTCACTTCATTTCATTACCTGGCTGACCTTGCAAACATATTTATTTACATATCATTTGACGGAGTAAAAAATTTAATGCAGTTTTATGCTCTTAAATATACATTAAGAACATTCATATATTGTACATACATATACGCGTATACCTAATATGTATAAACACATACTCTTTTTAATATTACATACCTGTTCACTAAGAACCTTTGGTCTTTTAGGCTCCAATTCTCACACAAGTGATGCGATAAGCGGCAGCTTAACATCAGCCGCCTAAGGTTGTGTAAGCCGATTGTCAATTTATGTGGCATTTACGAACTGTCCTTTGGTAAAGTAATATCCGCATTACTTGACCGACAGCCGGCTGATAAACTTGCTAAGCTTCGCCCCAGTTGGATGTGACTGTTATTATCTAGGATTCTTTTTATACATAAGTGAGAGGTTAAGCAGATTTAACGATAAATACAGCAAAACCATTAACACTTCAGTCTTAATTACGAAGGAACTCTTTAATTGCACTGTTTTGCAGTTTTGTTAAAGAAACAACTTAATATTATTGTATTATGAAACTTTTTAATATTTTTTTAAGACTTTTTGTAAATAAAAAATGTAAAAATTATAGTCGATTTGTCAGAACATTAAATGGTGAGGAGGTTAATAATACCGTATTACTTCGGAGAGACTTGATTTTGACCGGAAGAAATCTGTGCAAGTTCAGAAATAATATTACATCAATTCCGACATGATCCCCGCTTTCTGTCATTTTTTAAAAAAGAAATGGCAGTTGTAAATGTCCCGTGATAATAGTCACCTATAATTAATTTAGTGTCACCAAATTTCTAACTTGTCCAAAGGATACCACTCAGTAGAAATGAGTATTATGTATCGCTCCTTACAGATCGTTATAAATATGTGTAAAGACCACTGCTCTAAGCTAAATTTGAAGCCGCTAAGGAATGCTAGACCATCGGTCTGATGTATGTTATACTTCTCTTTTGGCATCCGATGCCATAGTAGGGTACTAATACACAAACTGTTAAGTTTTTATTCAGCATTCTATTTTTTAATCATACTATATGTATGCATTTCTACTGTATGTTGATAATGTCTTAGATTTTCCAATTTTGTTCCCACCAAATGAAGTTACTATTTGCTCACTTATTTTACCATTTTTCGATAGTTATTCCACGTTCGTTGATAATTTTAAAGAACTTATTTTTTAATTAAAATCCAACTTCCGTTTCTGAAATTTAGAAAAAAGTAAGTATATAGAGTTCTGCTGTTAGAAAAGAAGGAACATTAGGTCATTCACACTGCGAACGGTGAGCTTTCAGCCGATGGAAATGGCATATCTTCCAAGTACATCGCAAGTGTTCTATAGAAAGAGAAATTGTACAGCTAGGGAGGAAAAAAATAGGTACAAAAGCCAGGCATTTTTTCAACTTCCCTTTTAACCAAGTAAACAAGCAATTAGTATTCAACCATACGCATAACAAACATTTATAAATCTCCATTCGCGTAAAAAAATTTTAACTTTCAATAAAATATTTTTTACTAGCTTTACTCGCGGCTTCAAGGAATTATTTACTAAACCGGAGTATTATTCCAGCAAATTTTTGTATCCTTTATTATAAGTTTTTCCGTCCAGTGCTAAAATGTGTAAATTTTGCAGGTGTATTTTATGGGTGCATTTATAACAGCCATTATTCTTTCGCTGTAAACTGTTTGTAGCCTGCCCGCAAGTGTCAAATGCTCGAAATTTACACAATTTTGCACCGCCGGAAAAACTTACAACATATTATAAAAAAATAATATAGACTACTTATTAGTACAAAAAAATATATATTTTACATATCCAAAAAATATCTTTGGCAGATTTAATTGTTTGTAAACAATTTTAAAATTGAAAAAATTCATTTGTACTACGTTTAAAAATTTTACAATTAATCAAAACAAACAATGCCACGAAAGCATAAGTTTTTTAGTTCCACCTTGCTACGAAGAATTGCAGTTAAAATTTATGAAGAGATTAAGCCTTCCGTAAGTTCGTATATAAGTGAAAGCGTCTTTAGTATAATCATGCAGATATGTAACGGAGACTGTTCACAAAAGCAGACGGCAAAATAACAAATTTGTCCTATGTCATTAGGTCTAACATTATTATCTGCGCTAATCTCATCTTACAGATAAATGTAATCAGCTCCTAATTTGATTCGTCGTTTGATTTAAAGAAATGTAACGAACAACGACGAAGATTGAACGGCTTTTCTACTTTAAAATACATACCAAGCATTGATGAAAAAGTTGCCTTTTTCGAGGAAGGTTATTGAAGTCATGCGAAAAATTCAAATTAAAACAAGTAAGGAAGGGCTAAGTTCGGATGTAACCGAACATTTTATACTCTCGCAAAGTCAAAAGGTATACTCGTTTGAGATTTCTTTGTGGATTGACTGATATTTTCGGTAGAAGGTCAACTATAGGCACTGGGGTCCACATATTTAGTACTTAGGGGTTTGAACAGTTTTGGTTCGATTTAAACAATTTTTGGCCGCAAGGTGGCATACTTTAATTGCATTATTCACGCAAAGTTTTACCCCGATATAATCATTGTTACCTGATTTGCATAGTGGAAAGTGAAAGGATCAGATGAAATTGAAAATGGTGTTACATGGGAAGTAAGCGTGGTTGTAGTCCGATTTCGCCCATTTTCACACTATGACATAAAAACATGAAAAGAACGTTATGCACCGAATTTGGTTGAAATCGGTTGAGCAGATCTCAAGATATGGGTTTTCACCTAAAAGTGGGCTGTGCCACGCCCACTGACCAATTTTGAAAGCGATTCCTATAAAGCCAATTTATACCATATCAGAGATAAAATTTAATGTCTCTGGCGTGTTTAATGCTTGATTTATCGGGCTTTTAGTAGTTTTTAACAGTACCGTTTTATGGGGAGTGGGCGGAGTTGCCACCCGATTTCAACTATTTTCACACCGTCAATAGAAGTGCTAAAAACATTTGCTTTCAGTTAATTTTGTTATTATAGCATTAGCGGTTTAGGAGATATGCACATTAAACCTATTAGAGGCGGGACCACGCCCACTTTTTAAAAAAAAGGTTTAACTGCAGATGCCCCTCCCTAATTTGATCCTGTGTACCAAATAACAGTCTTGTATCTTATTGCGGAGCTTAGTTATGGCAAGTTATTTGTTTTTGATTAATGGCGTTTTGTGGGCGTGGCAGTGGTCCGATTTGGCCCATCTGCAATACCAACCGTCTCACGGACAGACAGTCACCCGGATTTCAACTCGTCTCTTCATCCTGATCATTTATATATATATAACCCTATATCTAACTCGATTAGTGTTAGGTGATACAAACAACCGTTAGGTGAACAAAACTATTATACTCTGTAGCAACAGGTTGCGAGAGTATAAAAAGGTCCTCCACTAAAAGAGGTCTCCAGTGATTGCGATCTTCACCGTGGCTCCCTAGAAAAAAATAAAAATATATTATTAATATGACAGACTTTGAAATATAAGCTAAATTATGCTCCAAAATAAATACATTTTTCATACAATCTAAAAAGTGGGAAGTCATTGTAAAGCGAAACATATTCAAAAGAACAAAGCCACCGCATTATTTTTCTTCAAGTTACAATTGAATTGCTTATTTGAAAAATGCTCTTTCGATAAAAGCTTTTAAAAGTAAACTGATTGAACTAAGCGACCACACTTAAAAATGCTGCAACTTAAAATGTATTGGAAATTAATGTGGTGTGCCCTTTAAATACTTGCAACTAGAGGGATCTATATTTAAAAAAAAGCATACGTACAAATGGCATGGACAACTCCAAACAATTATTATTTAAATAAATCAGCATCGATCATCTAATACAATGTATACGTCTTTCTATAAAATCTTTTTGAAAATCAATTGACATAAAATACATTAAATCTCTTTATTCGAAAAAAATATTAAATAAAATAGATAGATTAATCCTCTGAGTAAATAATACTATTTTTGCCAATTCTTTTTTTTCAGGTGTTCAAATAGCTTATTTCGCCATTATCGGCACTCAAATGTCCATGATAGTGCTGAGTGTAATGTTAATATTCGGAATTTATAAGGTAAGTGCGAAGGCTTCTGCTCCTTTAATCAGTATAAGTTATAATATTGACTGTGAAGTGTTTTCTAGAAGCATTTACTAGCGTCATTTTAGCGCTCAGTCCTCTAAGATAAACAAGTAATTTTTATTTTGTAAGCAAATCCGAGAACTTTTCAACATCAACGAACAGCTGAATTACCTGAGACTCTTGTACGCCAAAAGCCCAGCACAATAACCCATTTATTCCAGCGCACAAGCGTGTGTTCACACGAATTTCACGCCTAAAATCAGACCAAATAAAGCGGAACACATGTAGACAACACACACGCGCTTACCAACAACAACAACACATAATCGCTACAAATGAGTGCGTATATGTTTGTATGTGGAAAGACAAGCAAATGTTTACAGCTTCGGGGACATTTCCTACATACCATACATTCACACATACAAATACAACTACACAGAAAAATGTGGAATAAGCCAAAGAACGTGAGCTATAAGAGAGAAAATAAGAGCAAGGGCTGGCTAAAAGTCACAAGCAAACGCCAAATGCGTGACAGTCTATTTGAATGCCAATGTCAACAGACCAACACACATACACATGCAAAATGCAAAATATGTCACACTAATCCACACACGCTAGCGAATTTGCATGAGGCTTTGCTGTTTGCTGCGTAGTGTATTTAATGTGTGTGTGTGTGTGTGTACATGTGTATGCTAAGCAAATACATGATATTATATGATTTTCGAAAATTCCCAAAATGTGAAAGCAATGCCAAATGTTGCTATTCAAATTGCATGAATGACTTTTGCTTTCACACAACACAAACAGTTCGTAAATGAAATGTGAGCATTACATGGCTGCCAATACACATACACACACATATATGTACATATATGGTATGACTTTAAAAAGCACCAAAGTGACTAAAGGCGTTTTATTTATTTTGTCACACTTTGGCATTTTTGCTTTTGCCATGACTTTCGTTATGAAGAAGTGCCAACGTTGATGATTATTGACGGTAACGAAAATGCAAATTTTGCAAAGCAGATTTTGTGAGAAATTTGTAATAAAAGTAAGACTGTATACTGTGCACTAAACGCAAAAACGACACATCTCAAATCACAAATTATACAATATTTGAACTATTTACCGTAAATATGTACAGTGCAAATTGTAGCGATTATTGCGAATAATGTTGCAATTATAGAAAATACTTTGTTTATTTTTTTATAGCGGCGTTGTCTATTATTGCCTCACATCTTTAATGGCAACTTGGAAGTAAATCCTCCAGGTCTATTGGAGTAGCGGAATGAATTGTATAATGTTTTTTTTTTGATATTTTGGCTTTCATTAAAGCTCAAACATTCTCTATTGGAATGGCGTCTGTTGATTGTGACATCCAATCTAAAGTAACAACATGGCTTTCTTGTTTCCATTGAGTACAGGGTATGCTCTTCTGTTTCGGATTATTGTATTCAGCATTCACTTATGGTTATTTTTGCCGTAAAACATTTCAGTTGACTACAGCAAACTCTTTTTATACTTTTTTTTCTATAGACTATGATATTTTGAAAAGTTGTTGTTTTGCGGTCTTTCGACGTAAACAAAAGATAAAAACCGAATGTTTTCATCACAGGCGTCTGTAAATTGGAACTCATGTGTGGTGATTAAGAAAATGCTGCATTTTGAACGAGTAAAGATTTTTATTATACACTTCTTTCGCGTACTGCTTCCGCATGCGAGAACTGTTATAGTTGGAAACTCAGCATCTAATCAAATGAAATATACATTCAACATCAACATTGCAACACATTTTATATATATTAAAAAAATCAACAATGTCGTCTCAAAATTGGTGTAGTTCATCATTCCATTCTAGGTTCATCGATTGCCAGCGAACTGAGTATCTGTTTTCCCATTGCGTTCTAACACAATGGTGAACTACTAGCTACTGTACGACTGCGAGACCCTTTGGGCTAAAGTAGAACAGGGAAGATCCACTGAATTACTTGCACTTAGTAAGGCTGATCTTGCCACAATCGCAGGAGTTCATATTTGTCATTGTACAATAGGCGTAAATGCAGTAAGCGCAAAAATCTTGTCGGACGCAAATTGTCAAAGTTGTATGGAGGAAGTTGAGTTGGAAACATCCTGGCATTTACTGCTCAATTGACCACCTTTTCCAAGATTTGCAGTAATACTTTTGACAAAAGAGGAGAGATATACGATGTCATGCCCAGACCACTTTGTCGATTTACGAATATCTTTACGAACAATGCTTAGGAGTTTTCTGTATCACCAAGAACCGGCAGCTCTCAGCCATCCAAGTGAGATCCTTACAGGCTTTTATAGAAGAACCGATTTCTAACCTAACCAGGGTGATATTTGGTGTTGCTAGGACCTTTAGTTTAATGCACGACTAAATCTGAGTAAACATATAATGCGTTAACGGATATTATTTCTCGTACATCACAAATCCTTTCGAATTACAAAGGAAAAGAGACTCATGACGTAGCAAAAACCTTGCTCGTCAAAAAGTTACTTTGCATATGAATTGCCTTCTTGGATGATGGGGAAAGAAACATTGGTGCTAATGATGGCTTGATCACTGAAATTGTGTGAGTAAATTAAGAATATTATCATCAGATACTAGTGCTGAGGTATGCATTACGGTCATATTTCATCATTCAGTAATTTTTACAAATTATAAATGAAGTCCTTGTATGAAAAACTGTTTCATTTCATGAGATATCTTCCAGAAATTCGGCATGGATTATTGTCCAAGGCAACGGTGCAATGTCGGTAGAAAATGTTCAAAGCGGATTACTATAATACTTATAGCCACCATCGAAACTGAACGGTCAGAATCAAGCTCTGGTATGAAAAACTCTTTCGTTTTACAAGATATCTTCAGGAGATTCGTCATGGATTATTGTTTAAGGCAATGCTACTATATCTAAACTAATGTTTTAGATGAAAACCTTTGTAGCACATTGTGGCTATACAAACCAACCCAACAAAATCAAGTTCTTGTACTTAAAATGTTTATTTGTAAAAGATATTTGGTGCAACCAAAGTTAATATTTTTTTAATTTTTCATTTAAAAATTATATTTTTTTTTTAGAAATTTATTACTACTAAATAATATTTATGCAAATTCTTCTCAAGCTTTTTTCTGCATTCTATAATATTTTACTATACATACGTATGTATATATGAATGCATAAGTACATATATACCCTGTCATGACATAAAATACATTTATAATAATTTTAGATTTCATGAGTGCGTTAGCTGACATTCTCACAGCACACGTTCAGCACTAGTCTTAAAGCAAAAAAGGCGTAGATATAAATTATTAATTCAAATGTACCTGTGCATGTGTATGTAACAATATTCCTACGTGCTAGCGCAGTTAGAGCCTTGTGTTGCGTACATTTCCGTGTTCGTAGAAGACGCACTCATGCTCACAGCTCACGTATAGTAAATCAACAAGACGCCACTTTAGCCGCCGCCATCAGACTGAGACACACAAGCTACACCGCTGGCTACCGACACACACGCAGGCACATACATACATGCGCGCACTTACACGCATCAACAATAACATTAGCAATCCGCAGGAAACCAAATAGTCGAGCAGTCAACGAGCCACTGAGCCACCGAGCCAACGAAAATAACCAGTAAACGATGAGAAAACAGCAAAGCTGTTAAGGATGCGCGCACATACACACACATGCATACATGTGCACATATTTAAATGCCGGCGAGTCACTGCGAGATTCACGGTGAGCTCTGCGAATGTGTGTGTGTATGTGCGCTAATCATTAAATGAATAAAAGTCGCCTCGCATTGCTTTGCTATCAACGCGCAACGTGCAAACGCTAATACATACATATGTACGTACATGTGTGCGGCTGTGTAAGTGTGCGCACTGCAATGACTGGTGTAAAGGAGCGGAATAAACATTTTTCCAAATGCGTATTTGCTGTTAGACAATGGCGGAGTATAAATAATCGTATGTGTTATTTTCATGTGTGTGCATTGGGGAATGATATATGTATGTGCGCGCGTAAACTAAGGAGCGCAGTCTGTCTTTCAACACGACTTTGCCTCACTAGAGGTTTTTCATTAATTCTTAATTAAATGAAACTGCAGCGTCGCTGCAATAAATCGTATCTGGAGTCTCTTGCAAAATAGGTTTTCTTGTCCGCTACTCAAATTTAAATATTCTCTAAATTATTTGTGTCATTTGCAGATTATTGAACACCAAATATCGGATGTTTAGAAAAAAAAGTTTTTTCTAATCATGGGAAATATGGCCACCATGTATATCAAAGCAGCTTAAGTCATTTAATCTAAAAATTTTAATAAATTATAATATTTATGTAAGATTATCTATTCTTTAAAATCTTTTTTTTTACTAAAACCTGCAACACTATCCTGATGTTGCTGCTTCAGGCCGATATACTAAAGCTATTCGTATATATCTGTCTTAGAATAAAGAAACAAAGAAAAGAAACAAGAACTTCGAACTTAACTTCGGCTGCACAGAAAAAACTTCAGTCAAAATCTTGTGCAGATATCTTAACATATTAAAAACTTTTCCATACAAGGACATGCATTTGATCGTTCAGTTTGTATTCCAGTTATATGCTATAGTAGTCTGATCTAGAAAATGTCTTCCAATATCGTACCGTTGCTTTGGACAATTAATCGTTCCGAATTTCATGAAGGTATATCGTCCAATAAAAAAGTTTTGCATACAATAATTTAATTTTGTTCGTTCAGTTTGAATGGCAACTATATGCTATGGTGGTCCGATATGTGCGGTTCGACAAATGAGCAGCTTTTTGGAGGAAAAATATCATGCGCAAAATTTTAGATCGATATCTCAAAACCTGAGTTACTAGTTCGCGTATATAGAGACAGGCGGACGGAAATGGCTCGACTCAACTCGTCATGCTAATCATTTATCTCATATATACATTTTGTAGGGTCTCCGACGTTTCCTATTGAGTGTTACAAACATCCGCGGCAAACCTAATATACCCTGTTCAGGGTATAACAGGTTTCTCAAAAAGTGGTCCATAAAAATACTTGATTTTGATCGTTTTGCTTCTACGTCCGCTATATGCTAAAGTTCGATATCGGTTCCGACAAATGAGCAGCTTGTTGGAGAGGAAAGGACGTGTGCAAAATTTCAAATCGATTTATTAAAAACCGAGGAACTTGTTGGCGTATAAACAGACAAACGGACAGGTGGACATGACTAAATTGATGCAGCACGCCATGCTGATCATTTATGTGTTACAATTTTCATGACAATAAATATTTTGGAAATATTCATTCTTTCTTCGACAAATGCGACAATTTTTTGCAATTCGGAGTTCGTATCAGTCCAATAACATAGAACCATATGATCGGTTTGATTTTAGTCGATGAAGACAACACCTTGTGAATCCCGAAAAATGGTGCACCATCTCTTTCCGGTCAAAAGGACAATCTTAGTCTTAGTCGAAGCTAGTTCGCCGCGTGAAGTTCACTTTTCCGATCGTTCCTTGATGGCTGGCCCATTTTTGACACACCGGCATACAGTTATCAGGAAACAATTTGCTCCGAATTTCAATAACATATATCACAGCTTGACCGATATTTTCGATAAAATGTGTGCTGTGGGAGCTGGAGTTCACATATTCGGTACCTGAGGGCTTGAGCAGTTGTAGTTCGATTTCGACAATTTCGTTCATAAGGTGGCTTACCTTAAGCGCACTATTCGGGCAAAGTTTTATCCTGATACATTCATTGGTGCCTGAATTGCATACTGGAAAGTAAAATAATTAGATTTAAAATTGTGTTAAATGGTAGATAGGCGTGGTTGTAGTTCGATTTCGAACATTTTCGCACTGCAGCATAAACAATGTCAAACTAATATGATGTATCATATTTGGTCGATATCGGTCAAGTAGGTCCTGACCAGGTTTGCGAATTTTTCGATTAAAAAATATGGGATAAAAATATAAAAATTTCAAATAAAAATAATTTATTTTTTAATTAATATGACAACTTAATATTTTTAAAAATAAAATGTATATTTAATATTAAATATTATTTTTAATAATATGGCGTTGTGTCGACGCGGCAGTGGTCCGATTACGCCCTTCTAAGAACTCGTCCTTCTTTTTTTTGCAAGTTTTATTATGATATAACAATTTTTACCTAACGGATGGATGTGCGGAGGGACGGACGGACAGACAGACAGTCACTCGGATTTCAACTCGTCTCTTCATCCTGATCATTTATATATATATATAATCCTATATCTATCTCGATTAGTTTTAGGTGACACAAACAACTGTGACGTGAAAAAACTATTACATTCTGTAACAACATGTTGCAAAAGTATAATAAAGATATGTATATTTGTAAGCAACTATTGTGCTCACTTTATAATAAATTGCCACGTTTCCGTTTCCTTGCAGGAGAATCCCGGTCTCATTGTGCCATGGATAATTGGCTACATCACGTTTATGGCGCTGGAAGCGGTGGCCATGGTCTACTCCAACGTTTTACGAGATCATGTAAATAAGGTCAGTAAGTCACTGGTGCTGCAACAATTGACACGCCTTAACGTATGCAACACAATTCATAATTTTTATAGAGTTCATTCATTGGTTTATTCATTTATTCGTTTTTATTGACCAACGGCGGATGTGCACGAGGAGGACCGAAACCCACGGTGCAAACAAGCTACACCAAATTCATGCAACAATTTGATGCTAACAAGCAGTGAAGATTTTAAAATAAAAATTTGCATAATAATAATTCGCGGGGGTACTCTGGCTTTCTGGCTTCTCAACCAGCGAGCAGGAGCGATTTTTATGAGTGCAAAAAAAAAACTGCATAAATTTCCTTATTCAACTGATAACGGTGAAGTGGTGCTGTGGGTTTTGAAGTAGCAGGGGTGAAGGGTAGAAGGGAAGTGAATGGTTTCTTGCACTTTGTTTTGCTGATTATTGCAGAATTCTTGTTGTACTTGATGTTTTTGGCCTTGATTCTATCGTGCATTGCATTTGAATCGCCATTCGCCGTTACATTTGCATGTTTTAGATTATATTTTCTTTCGTTTTTTTTTATAGTCTGATTTAAGCGAATTACAAATTCAAAGCAAAGTGCAAATGCCAAGAAGCAGTAGAGAAATATATATAAGACGTGCGTCCAAAAAATTACGCCAATTTAAAATAAAAATTTCGCGGGTTTGGAAAGTTCAACGGTTGTTTGTATCACCTAAAAATAATCGAGTTAGCTATAGGGTTATATATCCGTAAATGATCCATATTAGGGTGGAGCGAAAAAAAAATTTGGACAAGAAACCAAATATATCGGCCAATGTGCTAGTTATTTTAATGAAAGTGAGAAGTCTTGTTTTTCTAATAACAGTGTATCTGTGTGCCTAAAATTTATCAAATCGGGCGAAAACTTGCCTTATCCCCCATAGTTGAACCTCTTCATTAGATTTCTTAATATAAAGCTTTGCCAATACCTGAAGATATTTCCCCGGCTTCGATCCTTGCAAGTTGTAAGAATATGAAATATTCGGTTGCACCCGAACTTAGCACTTCCTTACTTTTTCTGTAGCAGCAGCTTAGGTTAGACATGTTTTTATGTGCTTGGCGATTTATGGGTGCATAATAACGAATGAATACTATTTTGAATGAGACAACATGAATGAATAAATGTTTGTTTCAAAGAACGAAAATTATCGTTATTTTTTGAACACACCTCGTAGGTACTTTTTCGTTACAACAAAGTTTTGCTGAATGAACGCAGGAAAAAAATTGTTTCTTGTAAAACCAATTGCATGTGTAAACTGCATGTGTAATTTACATTCAACAAAAAAGCGAAATAAAATTGTTTAGTAATATGTGCAAAATATTCGAATTGTTTCCTTTGAAGTATTTTTAAATTACCGTAATTTAAAATAGCAAACTAAAATTCTTGCTGACAACGAATATTTCAAATTTTTTAAATTTAAATTTTTTCTCATACAAACAAAGCACTTTGCACGACACTATAAATAATAAATTTACATGCCTTAAAATCTTTTTACAAGTTGTTGTTCATTTTAATGTGCGTATAATTGTATTCTTTTGCCGAATAGTTAACAATTTTTGTAGCAAAAAACTACGAATGCAACATGCAAAGAAAAATTCAGCAAAAAATTTGAAAAATTATCGCAAAAGAAAAATTAAATAATAAAAATTAAAGTATTTTAATTCTTTTGCTCTTTTGTGGTATCAATACCTTCAACATTGCAATTACCAAGGCACATAAACTTCCACATTATTACATTTATAACTCGATACACCCTGTGTTAACACTTTAATTTAAAGTTACTCCTTTGCTTTGATTTTTCACAACCTGCATTAATAATACCCTTCAAAAATGCAAAAGATTCCTTACAAGAACTTTGATCAGTCAGTTCGTATGGCAGCTATGTGCTTCAGTGATCTGATCAGAACAGTTTCTTCGGAGATTGTACCATAGCCTTAGGCCATAATCCGTGTACAATTTCTTGAAGATATCTTGTCAAATGAAAAAGCTTTCTATACAAGCACTTGCTTCCGATCGTTCAGTTTGTATGGCAGCTATATGCTATAGTGGTTTAATATCGGCTGTTCCGACAAATAAATAGTTTCTTGGTGAGAAAAATACGGTGAGAAAAATACAAAAACTGAGGAACTAAATAGTTCGCATATATACAGACAGGCGGAGGGACAGACGGACTTGGTTAAATCTACTCAGCTCGTCAAACTGATAATTTATATATACACTTTATAGGGTCTCTGACGTTTCCTTTTTCGTGGCAAAATTAATATACCCGTTGACGGAATGTGATTTTCGTCAATACTTACGAGCTTTTACAATTAAAAAACCTCTAAAAGGCTCCTATATTGTATTATATTAATTTGGTATCAGAAATGTGTGTTTTAGAACTTGTCGCTATAGTTCTCGAATCGCTTAATTTCCAATCAAAATCAATATCATTTTGCGTATGCAAGAGAGTCTGACTTTATTGACATACCCGTTCTGGTGCAAATACAAACTTGTCACTCTGGCTTTTTCACCTAGTTTCTGGTATTCATACATATATTTTTTGCATTTTTTAAATTGGCGAAACACAATTTTGCCAACAATATTAAAGACCGCAGGCAGTGACCTCTGTGACATTGAGGTGCATGTCGTCCATCTCAGCTTTTCACACATATTTCGTATAAGTATGTCGCTGAACCAAGTTGTCTTTGAACATATGTACGTATACAACAGTGTTCTGGCAGCGCCATAACAAAACTTCCGCAGGTAACAATAAATAAAATACATTTTCACATACTATTTTATAAAATTTTCCAGGATTTGTCAGTATTTTTGACATGCATTTTCCGTTTTTGTCACTTCCACAATATTTCTGTAAAGTTCGCGCATAATTTCTTTTGAGTATGTATGGTATGTATGTATACCTGTTATTTGCCGTCAACCATTTTTAAAGTTTTTCATGTGCGAAATTCAAATGCATTTTGCAGGATTTTTCTATTTTATCTGCCGTATTTGTTGTATAATGTTGTGATTGCAGTTGATGTGCGTCAACCTTAGTCCCTATCAACTCTGTGAGTCAACCCTGGAACTACAGTGCGCAACCCCTTGGGTCACACTCTTCCGTTTCTTAGAAACAATTTTCGACTTCAATCACACCCACAGTCACAGCCGCAAGTAGTGGCACATACAGTTTTTCGAATTCCACTTTACCTTCCACCCACTCAGTCACTTGAAAATTTTAAACATTTTAAAATACATAAAGTTGGTGCAAAGTTTCTCTGTTCCGGTCTCTTATACTGGTGCTGCAACCGAATAACTGTATTCCACTGGCATTGCAACAATTTGCATTGAGTGCACGGCATTGACTGTTTGTTATGTTTGCGCATGTTATTGTTGTTGTTGTCGCTTGCGAACTTACTGCATAACTCAGAATTTCCACATTTTTGTTCGAGTTCAATTTGTTTTTATACTGATACCTGCTTTGTTGTAGTTATTTTTGGTGTTAATGCAAAGAAAGTGAAAAGTTCAAGTAAATCGTTGTTTGTGAGTCAGTAAGTGTTTACACGAAGTGAACGGAACTGCTACTAAGTGCTTTGCTTAAGCTAATGGAACAAATGAAACGATATGGTAAAAGGGTTAAGGAAGGGCAGAATTCTAAAGCAAACGAAGTGAGGCTATTTCGGCTAGTTTTGAAAAAAAAATATTGACCTAATCAGAAAAGGTTCATAGAATTAAAAAATAGCTAGGTTTAGTCAGTGACATTAACAAGCCAAATTAACAATATCCCACTTTTTTTCAATGACATTTTTGGATAAATATGAAGTACAATATTTTCAACTTACTTATTGTGGGACATGGCTTGTTTGTTTTTACCGACATACTTTCACTACGACTGTCTGTTCGTTAGGTCAGTAGGGTAGGGTTTCTTTCGTTCAGTCAAGCAAGAATAATGTGTATAAGCTTCGATATGTTTTGAAGCAAACATGATAACGAGGTCGTGCGAATTTGCCTTTTTAAAATTTGTTAGAGACTTTGGCTTATCTATAACAATTGATGAGAAGAATGGACAAAAAGGGTTTTTCTGCGAATTGATCATACTTGTATAACATACTTGTATAACATAGAATCTATAGCAATGTTCGTGCGGCTTGACAAGATGGCGTAATATGATTCCATAGTTTCAATATTTTGAACTTGTGTTGGAAAGCTATAGGCCTTGTGCTACTTTTTCAGCATACACGTAGGTCATTCATTTAAAGTGTAAAGAAAAATAATATTTCTTTTTCACTCAAATATATCAAACTTTAATTGAAGTTTTAAGTTTTGAAAATCTCAGCCGAAAATCATCGTATTTTAGTAGAAGTTTATGGTGAATATGCTCTAACTGAACGCACGTGCCAAGAGTATTTTAATGTTGATTTTGGTCTGGAAGATGAAGAAAGGCTAGATGGCCAAAGAAGTTTAAAAATGAGAAACAAGAAGCATTACTTAATAAAGATTGTTGCTAAGCAAAAGAAGAGCTCGCAGAATCTTTCGAGGTCACTCAAGCAGCCATTTCAAAACATTCCAAAGCAGCCGAAGACATTGAAAAGAAAGGAAATTAGGTGCCATATGGATTGAAGTCAAGAGACGTTGAAAGACGATATTGCATGTCAGAAATGCTGCTTGAACACTGTAAAAAGAAGTCGTTTTTCAACCGGATTGTGACTGGAGAAGAATAATGGATACGAAAACTCTAAATACAAAAAATCATATTGAAACCTGGCTATCTACGGCAAAAGGCGAATATTCATGATGCCAAGATAATGCATTATTACGTAGAATCAGAAGAGCGTGCTGTATTATGAACCTCTAAAATCGGGGGAAACCCGTAATGAGGAACGCCACCGATAAAAACTCATCTCGAGAGACCGACCAGTTTAACCGCGGACGGTTCCAACATGCTTTTTTGTACTTGCATGTTTGTTACTATTCATGCTTTTAGGGACACTTCTCACAGCCGCTATCCTCATCAGTAATTTCTACACGGTGTCCCCCCTGCATACTCAAGTGACAGAATACCACGACCACAAGCCCAGGGTTCAAACTGATCCATCTAATCGTCCAAGCTATGTCCGTCAAAGGATCAAAAATCCGTAGGAGTCGGCTGTGAATCCTGCAGGTCATTTAACGTTACCCAGGAGGTGGAGGCGAACCTCATCGAACGTCGTGACCAGACATGAGGCAATAATTTTCCATCCTGACCTAGCTCAGACTCATGTTGCAAGAGCGGTTAAAAACTATTTTGAAAACAGCGGTTGTGGAATTTCGCCTCATCTGTCTTATAGCCCAGACCTTGTTTCTTCTGTATACCATTACTCCCGGTCTATGCGGAATTTCCCTCATGGATTAATGTTCACATCAGAACAGGGTATAAAAACCGGCGTGATTTATTCTTATCGGATGGAATCCTCAAATTGCTAGAAAGATGGGAAGATATTATAGCTTCAGATAGGCAATACCTTGAGTAATACTTTTGTGTAGTTTTTCTTAAATAAATGTTCAATTTTTAAATTTACTCGCCAGTTTTATACTTGGATGTCAACTGTTGCAGAGTTTAGTGTTGATAGCCTTAGGTTTCTTTAGGAGTATGCTTTTAGGAGTAATTTGATCTGATTAATAGTATCAATATGGATATCGTTTTTTGTTGGCGGTCATTTTACTACTAAGTATTTCTCTTCTCTATTAAATAACTAACTACAATTTTATCTGTAAATATCACTGGAAACTCGTTGAAGAAGGCCCATCAGTGCCACCGTATTCAGCATTTTTGTTGCCGTATTACTGTAGACCAATGAATTGTTTGATTTAACATACATACATGATTGAGTTGAACATTGAAGTGAACCTTGAAACTAAACCTTGATTTTATTTTTAGGTACAAAATATTTATTAAGAGTGATTATGCTGTTTCCAATCTTCTTTTTAGCAATTTGATGCAATGTGCAAAGCGGAAGTGGCCTTCTTCATACTTCGCGCAGTCATTAATGTAAGTACGAACGCATGAATAATATAATAATTCTACATTTTAAAGTCAAACATGTCAATGAAGTAGTAACTTTTATTCACCATCTTCCATTTTGTATTTTCATTTCGTTAACTTCGAAAGGTAATAGATCTTATAAAACAAAAATATGTTCTTCCTCTTTTAGGGAAAAGTAAATACCATATGATTTTAATTTCGACCGAAATTTATTATACTCTCGCAAAATGTTTCAGCAGAGGGTACATACATTTTGGTTGAAAAGTGGGTAGTGCTCATCAAGAAATAGCACTACTAGCTCCAAATTTGTTTTCTCAAATTGGTACATCTGCCGTAAAAAACCTGCCAAGATACAAGTCATTTTGTCAATAAACTTTTTGTTTGCAAGTAATTTGAAGTTGACGTGTCGGAGTATTTTTTTTTATGGAAAGAATCTAATATCGCGCAGTGATATGATTCTTTGTTTTGAAAGGTTTAAAACCAAAGGATATTTATGAACAATTGCTAAAAGAGTATAAGGGGTAAACTGGATCGAAAACAAATTTATCCGCATAATTTGGAGCGTTTTAAGCAGCATAAAACCAATATCTTGTGTCGTTTTATAACTATGGATAAGACTTGGATCTACCACCATGATTCCTAATTGAAACCAGAGAGCTTACAGTGGCCTGAAGCTGGTTGTTCAGCTCCAAAGCAGGTGAAGTCACAACGATCAGCAAAGAATGTTGTGGCGTTAGTTTTTTGGGATGCAAAAGGAATTTTGTTGAATGATTATCTGCAGAAAAGTAAAACAATCAACGCTGAATATTATTGCAGCCTTTTGAATCAGCTGGATGAAAATATTCGTGAGAAAAGACCTTGCAGCAAAAAAAGACAGTTTGCAGCACAAAAAAACTACTACCTCTTGAGGAACCTGAAACAATTCTTCGTGGGAAACGTTTTTCGTCGAATGAAGAAGCTATTACAGCTGTAGACGGGTATTTTGCAGAGCTTCCGGAAAGTCATTATAACACGCCCATAAGCGAAAACATATAAATTTCCATAAGTAAGCACTAAATAAAGATATAAAACTGTAATTTGGTACAAGGGATCGCTATAGAGCGGGACGCGGGTAAGCCAAGAGTTATTTAAAATTGGGGTTGGTCTCGCCCCGTAAATGGTTTAATGAACATATATTCCAAATCGTTTAAGCTAAATCTACCAAACTTGTTGACAAGAAGTATCTTTCATACTCTCTGAAAATAGGCGAAATCAGAAAATAACCACGCTCACTCTCCATATAAAGGTTATGTTGAAAACTACTTAAGGTGCAATAATTTACTAAATAAGATCACAGATCATCTTCACAGATACAAACGTTCCTTACAATAACTTAATTCCCATCTAATTTCGTGAAGATGCCTCGTCAAATGAAAGAGTTTTCCATCAAGCACTTTCTTTCGATTGTTCAGTTTGTATGGCAGCTATATGCTATAGTGGTGAGAGAAGGACAAGTGCAAAATTTCAGATCGATATCTTAAAAACTGAGGGACTAGTTTTCGTATATATACAGATGGATAAACGGAGGAACGGACAGACCGACGTACATGGCTAAACCAATTGAGCTCATCATGCTGACCATTTATGTATATATTTAATAGGGTCTCCGACGTTTCCTTCTTGGTGTTACAAACTTAGTGGCAAACTGAATATATCCTGTTCAGGGTATAATAAGACACAAGCATTAAAACTAGATGGTATAGAAGAGCTTTATAGGAGCACGTATAAAAATTTAACAAAAAGCGCGGCACCCCCCACGCCTACTTCCCATATAACAAATTTTTAAAGTCCATCTGACTTTTTCAATTTATAGTACCGTATACAAATCAAACATCAATTTAGTTATTTGAACAAAACTTTGCACAAATAGTGCTCTCAAAGTATTTCATCTAGCATCCAAAAATTTTCGAAAGCAGACAGTAACTTTTCAAGGACCTACACACCAAATATGTGGGCCCCAGTGCATTAGGCCTGATTTTTTACCGAACATATCGGTTAGTCTATGAAATTTAATTTTGAAATTTGAGAAGAATATAACAGCATACCCATGTGTCAAAAATGGGTAAAATCGAGTCAATACTTCCCTTAACCTTCCTACACCTATCCTAGCAGAAACAACATCCAATCATATATAAAATGTTTTATCTTATAGATATAGAAGTTGAACCTCGAGAGATAACATTTAAATAGAAGTCATAACCCCTCAGAAATAAATTGAGTCTTACGAGTATTCCTGAGACTTCACTACGCAAATTTGTATGAGAACGCACGTCATCATCCATTGAGTAGTGGTAAGAGATCTATGGGGCAAATAGGCTGGACTTTAGTTCGACCAACAAATGTTTATATCCTTTGCAGAGTATATTAAGTTTGGGATTAAGAGTATAGAAGTTTGTAACACCCAGAAGGAAACGTCAGAAACCCTATAAAATATATACATATATGAATAATCAGAAAGTCGAGCTGAGTCGATTTAGACATATACAAGAACTACAAGTAGTTCCCTCAGTTTTGAGATATCGATCTAAAATGTTGCAATAGCGCTTTTCTCTCCAAGAAACTACTTTTCATCTGTCGGAAACGGCGATATCGGATGACTATAGCATATAGCTCCATTCAAACTGACAAATCAAAATCAAGTTCTTTCAAGAAACACCAGGGATGCCGTAATAGAACAAAAGAAGGGTTAATTTGGCTAGACCGCCAAAAGATTTAAGGAGAACATTTTTTGTTAGAAAGTTTTCAGCTGATTAAGAATTCCAGCTTTCCTCCTAAGTGTCAGCGCCCATGCCCCTCTCTCATTAAAGGAATAGGATCATTTCCACTTCTCATGTATAATAAATCTGATATTTATGAGTTTCCTCTATTTCCGGTTGCCAAAAGTAGCGAATTTCGTAAAACCCTCAATGGGTCATTGAGTGTGTGAAATAAAAAAGTGTGTAACACTCGTTACCAACAGTAAAAACTACAACCACAAATTTAAAACATTTGTTTCCTATTTTTAAATCCTTTCTGCCACAATACCAAGCAATGTTTCCTGCATTAAGCGTTATTAAGGCTTGTGGCTTCCATGCCTCGATACCTACCACTACCACACTTTATGGTGCAACAGAGGATGGATGAAATGCTGTTTAGTATTATTTCGAAATGACTACAAATGTTTTAACAAACTGACCAACCACTCAAAAAGGGAGGAAGCTCCTGCAAGGTTAAAAGTTGGATGCTGTTACTGGACTGTACATATGAACATTAGTACATACATATGTTGCCTGATAGTGAGCAAATAAACAAGTTAAACTTTTTACAACCTTTCGACAATACAAGTTGGCTGCAACTTTTAATTTGGTTAGAAACTGAAGCAGAGTAGATTTTCCTTACAGTAACATTTGTTGTTAAATGTCGCTTTTTAGTTTAAAATGTTTACAACGGCAATTAAAATAATAACGGAAGGGCATAATAGACAGGTCATTAGGTTAGAATCAGTATAAAATATTTTAAAAAGTTAGCTTATGGTGACACTGTCATAATCCATAGTCACAGAAACAAACGAACAACAATTTTAACACTAACTTATCGTAGAATCATCCCTAATTGTAATAGTAATATGGTATATCTCGGGTAGCACGTGTACATAAATCATATCACTCGTTATACGAATCTTACTTTTTATTAAAAATTAGACGGACTACCTACTTTAACACGCTTTAAGCCAACTCAAGACTACCATCAATTAGAAAAAGTTTTTAATTGAAGAAATTGGTTTTCAGGGCCCTCAAGGGCACTACATATTTGTGCAAAGTTTTATCCGGATACATTGATTGGTTCTTGATTTGTATACTCGAAAATCAAAGCATCAGGTGGAATTTAAAATTGTGATATATGGGAAGTAAGCGTGGTCTTTGTCCGATTCAGCCCATTTTCGCACTGTAACGTAGGTATCATCTTAGGTGTAAAATATACTGCTCTGGCTAATAAAACCGTTATACGGAGAGAGGACGCCCAGTTTTTCAAAATTGTTATACCTATATGCCTCTTGCTACTATGATCCCTTGTACCAAATTACAGGTTTATATCTTAATTACAGGATTCTGATTACGCCCATCTACAAACTCCCTTTTTTAATCAAGGAATACATGTACCAAGTTTCGTTAAAATATCTGAATTTTTTATCAAGTTACAGCTCGCACAGACGGACGTACAGAGAGCCACCCGGATTTCAACTCGTCTCGTCATCTTAATCATTTATATTCATAAAACCCGTCTATATCGATTAGTTTTACATGATACAAACAACCGTTAAGTGAACAAAAATGTTATACTCTGTAGCAACATGTTGCAAGAGTATAAAAGTCTGATCAACACGATGTCTTTGCGTCCCATAAAATTCATCTGCATAAAATTAACGTACTTTCCAGCTGTATTGTAATAGCGAAAGAGTCGATTTGTAAAACGTTGGTGTCAGAAGTTTTATACATAAAAGTAAATTATTTCCGAACTCTATTGGACGTTCAACTTGCAAAATATTTTAATGTTTCAGAAAGATTCTGTCTCCTAGGTTCTTCCAAATCCGAAAATCAGTAAAGTGTAAAGTAAGGTATTGCTATTGTCCTTAAAAGATATTGATGTACGACTTTTGAAGTAATTTTTTTACGATCTCACGACGTACTCTCAACGCTCGAAGTCACTCAACTTGCATTCTCGATAAAGATATACTCAAAATTCTTTCAAAAAACTTTGAAGCAGACTAAATGAATCGCTCTATTAGATAACGATCCGTGGAGTTGCGTTGTTATTTCAACTGAGTAAAGCTCGAAAATTATATAAAAAGATTGTTAGGATAGCACGTCTATAGGCAAGTATCTTCGAATATGTTTCCGAATTGTAAGCCGTCAGTATCCGGTATAACTCTCTTTCTTCAGGATTTCTTTATGATTGGCTCCCTTACTTCTATAAAAAGAACAAATTACTTCATAAGATTGAGAAGACTGTTTTATGGTTTTACAGAGTATCCTCATGCCTAAAATGGATGACGTCAGGGCAATACTTCCTCTAGTCACCATATACCTAATATTTTTATATTTATATCGATCCATGAATCAAAGCTTCCATATACTACATATATATAAAGATTTTCATTGGTCAAGAATGAAATTGGGTCTTTCCATCCCTTGGTTGATATTTACTTCGTATATCCAATGTATTAAATTTAGCTTGTTGATTGAGTTTATATCTCATTAGAGTTAATTATGGATCTTTTCAAGTTGCGAGAGTATAAAATGTTCGGTTACACCTGAACTGAACTCTTTTTTACTTGTAAGTAAGCACAGGAAAATACTTTTACCACCAAGATACCTTTGGAAAAACACTGTACTCAGCACTAATATAGGACGCAAATCCAAACGTTCTGAGTGTGTTCATGGCAAAAGATATCATACTTGTCAATATATAGGCTAGATGACACCCGATAACACAATGTATATTAAGAACAGTTAATTTAAAACCATTTCCAAATTCAAGTAAATTCTTTAAAAATGTTATTTAGAAGGAAATAGTTGGTATAAGATCACATGTATTTAAGGCAGAAAAATATCCAAGTCGGAAAATTAACCACGAACTTATACTCTCCACCTTTGGAGTGCTGCCACTTGAGCAACGCTCTTGAACACTTCACTTATTTCATTAAAATTTTTACACTTATTACCAAAAATATGCAAAAAGCGCTCACAATATTTTCATACAGACCCTCCTCAGTTACACATACAAATAATAAAATAAAATATGCAGTTACGAAAAACGACCAAATATACGCTGGATGCCATCAACAGGGGTAACACTGCTTCCCCGACTATATGTATAAATATACTTGTATGTAGGGATATAAATAGAACACCACGAAATCACTTGAAGCCACGCTTCCACAGGCGCAAGTCGTCGACATCGTTCGTTTCGATGGCATTCTGGAATACATTGCGCACACAACGCACAAACAAGTAATTCGCGACCGGAAGGCAAAAGGTGAAGAGTGTGTGCAGATCCAATTTAGTGGCGCCAACCAATACCTCCACCAGCCAAGCCATCAGTTCAAAGCTCAACACAAACATATTGATGGTAAGCCAAGGCGTCATGTGACCAGGCGAAACCTGTGCGGGGATAAAAAGAAATGCGGAAGATGGAGTGATGAATGCGAAAAATATAAAAAATAGCAAAAGGCAACATAACTCAATGTAAGAAAGGAGGTGTTAAGTTCGGTCAAAGCCGAACTATGCAGATTTCAAAAAATCATGGCAACGTGTAGTATATTAGTTCGAGACGAATTAAAAAACCATATTATAAACAAGTAAAAAGGGACTAACTCAGTGTAATTGAAAATTTGATACTTTAATAATTTTCAAGTCTCGTTTTAATTACATTACGATGCACGATATATTATATTTGATGCAATAACTAGTATGTGTTTATGAGGCTAAGATAGTCTATGGACCCACTTCACTCATTTTCGGCAACAAATGCAAGATAATAATGTGTGTTTTTTTAGACGTATAGTTTTATGTTTGAGGCAATACTTTTTTCGGAGTTGGTCTTTTTGACAGCTTTTGCTTGATTTATACTCAGTTTGCTTTACCATATCATAATGAACAGACTTACTGGAACAACGTTTGCAAATCATGAAAATGTATTCCCAACTACCATATTTAACAGATTTTCACAAGAAAATTTTGTTCAGCGATAAAGTTCACTTTTGCCATTGGTTCATATTTCTTCAAAAATAAAGGTGGCCATTCCTGAATGGAATTAAGGATTTTGCTATGGACGACCTTTGGTTCCAACAAGACGCCGCTACATATACATAGTTGACTATACAGTCAACGAAGCAATCAATTTATTGAATAACACTTTTGCCGAGCGCATTATCATGCGTTACTCGATTTGAACCATTTTTGAATAAGGAAAATTAAAAAACATGAATTGTACTAGGTTATAATCTGATATAATCTCTAACGCTAGATTAATCTATTATAAAATGAAAATATCTGCAGAAGTTTCACATGGTATCATACGTGAAGTGCGCGGGAAATTTAGACTGGTTTCGCCCATTTTGAAACAATATCATAAATATGTATCAAATTTGCTTGAAATGGGTGGAGCAGTTGCTGAGGTATGATAACCCATCAGAAAGTGGGCGTTATCGAATTCTTAGGACGCATCATAAGTAAGCTTGCAGTATTGTCTGTACCGTTAAATTGAATTGCACTGACACGTATATAATTAATATATATATATAATTAATCCTTTAATAAATATGAACCGAACTTAACGCGGTTGTAAGGATGTGAGTGGCGACTATAAAAGCAGTAAAATGGAAAGGCCACCAACTTCGGTCTACTGTGCAAAAATATTCGACAAATTGCAAAAACTCGGAATATTTTTGCGCTGCCCCTTAACACAGAAATAGATCAGCGGTGGCTTCAAATATCCACCAACAATTTTTCAGTAGTAAACACAAAAAACGGAAAATTTTTTCCAAATACCTAACAAATACACAAATTTGACATATCTGGTTTATTTCCCTCGGTTTTAGTCGGAAGATAGTCATTGATTAGTTGGATATACTGGATAGGTGGCATGCTGTTGGTGAAGAGGTATCGCACGTGAGTTGCTTTTGGATATTCATTTATATACAAGTATGTGCTTCTATGTATGTTACCACTATTCAGGCGCATCAATCATGTTAAAAGTCCAAAGTGATTCACGTCACTGCATGCAACATGCAGCGCTCCACTGATGGCATTAAACAGGAAGCAGACACATTTTTCCGCTTACCGTCACAGCTATACTAACAGTGTGTGCCGTAGTTAGCTGCTGGCGTTCTGGCATTTCTGACTGCAAATTGCTGACAAATTTGCATTCCGTTCTACAATTCAAATGACATTTGACAAGTTGAAATGTCAAATAAATGAATATTCATATCGCGGTCTATATAAGTCATGTGTGCATATGTGGAGAAGAGTTTCAATATTTACGTTCATATACACATATGGAGGTGGCCGAAAATGAAAATTTTTGTGTGATAATAGTTTGGTATAAATCCAGTCAATTTTTGAAACAAAACAAGGGGAATCTCAAACCAAGCGTACTCTAGTAGAAATAAAATTTAAAATTCCTATAATTTTTTGTACTTTAGAGCGAAGATACACATGGTTGGTTGACTTGTTGAAATTCTTTTCATATTGAATAGGGTCGAAATTCATAACCGCTTAAATTATTCGAAATATTAGGCTATATAGCTATGGGGTTTGGAATGATAATTAGGCAGCAAGATGATATATCATTAGACGTCTTGACAATGTCAAGCGATTCCAGAAATGGGATTACGCTGTTTTTATATATTTTATGGAACGCCGAATCATCCATTAACACTTCACAAGAATAATAGACTGACCTCATCACTGAGTTCTTGCAAAGCTGGAGGTAAAACCTCTTCGGTCTACTTTTGCGAATTAATGCTATTCTGCCTGCAAACTTAATTATTTATTTTGCTTCTTATTTGGATGTAAATACATATGTATGTATGTTATATATGTACATTTCTTGAAATTTTCCAAAACTGGCAAATGAAAAAATAATGGAGGTGATGTCGCATTATGAAAAAATGTTCAAAAATTGAAATGGGCATACAATTTTAATATTAAACAAGTAAAGAAGAGCTAGCTCCGGGTGTAACCGAACATTTCATTCATCAACGCCAGGCAAATATGTTGGCACAACTTTATTTAAAACTTGTATTTTATTTTATTTATATTATGGGTCATAGACTAAATTAGTTTTATACCTATATATTACTTCCCGTCACATAATAAGACACAGCTGACATAAATTCAATCGAAGAGGCTACATTTAATACATAGAGGTGATGTAAAAACGTGATCCAGTGAATCGAAATGCATTACATTAGAGATTGAGCGCTAAACCACAAAAAAGCTTTTCCACTTAATTTCACTAAAACATAACACATTTGACCAACCTAAATTCTTTAAAGTCAGGTGGAAAGTCGGAAATCCTTGTTAAGGGTATACTGGAGGCAGAAAAGATCTGGGCTGATTGCACAAACTTTTAAAATTACTGCCGGAAGTTCGAAATCAATATTTTAGATAAAAAGTTCGCAACAAGAAATGTGGTCAATAATTCGGTGCCTGAAGGCTTGAATAGTTTTGGTCCTATTTGGTAAATTTTTGGTCAAAAAGTGGTACAGATGAAGCATGTTGAAAATTGTGTTATATACTTGTAGGTTGGTTGAAAAATTTCTGCGCTAGAAATGAAAAAATACTGTTTTTGGTACGAAATATCGAAATCCTTAACTTTACTTATTTCAATGATCCTCCAATAATTTTTATTTAATTATATAATTTTAAGCTCTGCAAAATACCCGTCTACAACTGTAATAGCATCTTCATTCAACAAAAAACGCTTTCGACGAACGAATTGTTTCAGGTTTCTGAAGAAGTAATAGTTGCGTGGAGCCAAATCTGGTGAATACGGTGTATGCTAAAGCAATTCGTTGAATTTTTTCATTGCTAAAACATCTTTGTGAGCAGGTGCATTGTCTTGATGAAAAATGATTTTTTGTGCTGCGTACCAGGTCTTTTCTCAAGAATTTTTTCATCCAGCTTATCCAAAAGGCTGCAGTGATATTCAGCGTTGATTGTTTTACTTTTCTGCAGATAATCATTCAACAAAATTCCTTTTGCATCCCAAAAAACTAACGTCATAACCTTCTTTGCTGATCGTCATAACCTGCTTCGGAGCTGAACACCCGCCCAAAATTAAACGGTGCGTTTTGAAGAGGACTCCTTATGCACTTCTAAAAATCGTTCATAAATTTCTTTTGCTTTGAAACTTTTCAAAACAAAGAATCTAATCACCGCGCGATATTTAGTTTTTTCCATGTTGAAAAAAAAACTCTGACAGAAAAAGTTGGTTATCATTGATATAAACCGCTCTCCATTTACAGTAATGTAAGGTGTCATCAGCTTTATTTAGCAAGAAGTACGGACCGATGATTCCACCAGACCAAAAACCACACCAAGCTGTCAATTTAGGTGAATGGAATAGTTTTTCATAAACAATTTGTGGATTTTTTCGCACCAGAATCAACCAGTGAACAGAGCCTTAAATTTGGGCCTCTTTTGACAATACAATTTTAATACTAGATCGCTTTTAATTGGTTTAAAGTATGATGGATATTGAAAATAAAGCTATAGACCATATAGCTAAGTGTTTTTTATGTAATAACCTTTTGTTTTAAAATAATTGTTTCACCAATGACCTGCGAAGTGCTGGTTCTTTATGTATTGATTTGAGTTAGACAAAAAGTTGTGATCCCTGCTTTGCCCTCAAATGAAACATGTTTTTTTAATGTTAATTAATATTTTTATGTTTATATTATTTAATTCAGCTGCCACCTTTTGTCCCTCTCTGTGTTATTATTGTGTTTTATGTTGTCTTGCCTATATGTGCGTGTGTATGTATGCACGTGTACGTTCAAACATACGTGTATATTTTGTTTTTGTGTTTTCTTCGATATGTTAATTTCATCAAACGTTTGGTTTTTTTCGTACATTTGTATGTACATATATATACCATATACAGGTAAATCCTATCAATGTGAACTTTTATGTATATGCACCTATATATTTCTGATATGCGGTGTATAAAAAAAGGTTCATTTACTGATTAAGCTAAAAAAGTATACGAGTATAACGAGCTAAAACACAGAAGTGAATCTGATGGTTAAAAATCTATTAAAAATACTTGAATCTATAATTAAAAAAATTGAAGAAATATGGAATAAAAGCAACAAAACAAAATTCAAAGTTCTTGAAAAAATTTCAAATAAGTTTGCGTAAAATGACTATAAACAATTTAAACGAAAATCAACTGCTCAGATCCTCTGATAAAGAAAATTACTTTGCAAAAAAAGTCGATTCTATTAAAATCAGTTCTTGAGTTAATTGAATAACATTAGAACTTTTTATTTTTCATTTATCAATTTAAATAAAAAAGCAAAGCAAAATATTTAATATTTTTTACAAAACATATTTCAATGGGCGAGACCCGGCGTAGATAGTGAGAGAGGAGTTTGAAGATTTTAATTAATTATAATAATATTTTTTCATTACTAATTATAATTATATAAAGCAAAGAAATAAAATTTCACTTTGATATAGGCAATGGGAGTATTTTTGGCCGATTCCATTCAAGTCGTGTTGCCGTTATACCGTATATATCGGTCAATATGTAAGACATCTTAGCAAAATCAAAATGAGCGTATAATATTGGATATACCACAGTTGAATGCTGAAAATATGTGAAGTTGGTCCACGAGTTACTCAAACTTACATATCATATATACTCGTATAATGTTTTTCGTTATTCTAACAGTTTTATGCCGAATATGTCGGTCAGTGTATGAGTTTATGTGTTTATAAAATTAATGAAAACTATATTTTCGCGAGTATACCTGAGCAATATCATATCCCTAATAAAATAAATACTCCATCCAACACCTTTACGGACGGCAACATCGCAACTAACCTCATATGGACTTATGATTTCAAGAAAAATAAAAAATGTATACAAATCCCAATACTTACATTAATAACTGCATACCAAAGTAGCAACCATGCATTGAGCATCACTAAAGACCCAACCAGGCGACATTTGCGCAACACCGAATAGGGTATGACGTAGTATTTGCGCGAACGCCACATAGAAACACGTTTGCGTCCACCCCAGTAAAGGCTGGTAAACTCACTAAGGCTATAGAACTGTCGAGAGTGATTAAATTTAATTTATCTCTCAAAACACTCTCTTTCCTCTAAAACTTACCGATCCAAGCGTGCTGATCGCCAGCACCACCCAATAGATGACGGGAAACCACTCAGCTTGACACAGCGAACTTTCCAGCAAAAAGTTTTTGATCGCTCTCCAGCGAGCGCCTGGACAAAAATGCCAAATTGAGTAGACATCGCAATCGTCCACGGCAAGATCGAATTTGTGGCGCAGAAATCGACAAAGCTTTTTGTCGAAATGTGTAAATTTGTACATTGAGCTGTGGAGGTGTTTCGGAAAGACTAAGAAATATCTGAAAAATAAGAACTTTTCAAAACTGTTACACCGGCTTTTCTATTTCTTCAAATATTTCACAATTTTTTCTTCAAGCTGGACAAAATGCAAATATATATGAATTAACAATGACTTGATAAAATTTTGCTTTTATTTTTCTTGATATTGTGCACTAATTATTGACGTTATATAAACAATTTGGAAGAAAATTTAAGCCTTTCTATTTTTTCAAATCAAAAAATTTTATGGCTGACATTTTTGTGTGATGGATAATTTGAGAAAAAGAGGAGTAGAATAAAATAGAAAACTGAAAAATATAAACAATATTTGTACTAAAAGATGTTGCCAGACTCAGTAATGGAAACAAAATGTGACCAAACATTGAATAAGAGTTTAGCCTAGTTTTAGCCAGAAATATTAATCTATTTTAATTGGATGCCATAAAAACCGATATGATAAAATTGAAGATAGAAAATTAAATTCAAATATAATACATTATATGTAAGTCCGAAATTCCAAAATAAATGTGAAAATAGAGAACGCTTTACTATAAATATATTATTGTGTTTGTAGTTTAAGAAAATCGGAATGACAATTGACAGTTTCGAAAGCTTAGAAAGCTTTCATCAGAACAAAGCGAAAGCTTGTATGCTTGAAATAATGAGATGTAAAAATCTACCCGAGGACACAAAAGATGAAAGACCGCGTGAAAGCTCAATTTGACTAATTTAGTCAACTAGAGCTTCCAAATTGAACACACACTTACGAATTTGCAACATATTTGAGCTATAATTTTTGTACACCCATTTTATAGCTTTTCGAATACTTCAATTAAATCGTTACATTGTTAGATATCCATAAACACATTTCAGATTCATTAAAAGCCATTCAGAATTTTAACCTTGGGCAGTGTTACACGCGCTATAGGTTTACGGGGCTGTTGAACTGTAGCCTATGACAGCAAAAACAACAATCTAAAAGTTGAAAAGTGTATTTGAAAAAACTCATGTGCAATAACATCAAAATGCCATTCATTTTCTCGCGTTTAGCTTCCACTTTCATTCCACACCCATTTGCTGAATGGCCATTAGCTCACCAATGTGCACCTTTATTTGCTTGAACATGCATGTTTTACTGTAAGAACGCATGTGTATGTGTAGGCGTAGAGAACGAATACTCATGTCAGCACATACAAGTGCACATACGCACACAAACACACGCTTAGCTTGCTTTTGAACAAGTCACAATGGCTCCCAAGGACGCCAAGTGGGCGGCTTGGCTACAGCTAATGTCAATAACGGCGCATTAAACTCTTTAATTACAGCAAAAGTCCATTAGAAACGAATCGCATCGCAGTAGTAACGATCGTAAAGGTTAGGGGTAAAATAAAGGGTAAAATATGTGGCTGAATATGTGGGTAGTCATATGTGTATAAGTATGGAGCATTGGCACGATTTAAGTACGCAGCCGCAGGTATGCGAAAGTAGGTTATAGAAAATATAACTGTAATTGCGACCCTTTGACTTCCTCAATTTAAGTTATTTCAACATTTCGTTTACACAAACTTTAAATGTTTCTTAGAAATTTTACTAAATTGTTACTTTAGTATTTTAAAGGGAATTTTAAGACATGTGATTTTCAAGTTGAAATTCAATGCATATAATATAATGTTACGGCCAAGGAACTAGCTCTATTATAAAGATTATGTTTCAAAAATGATTTCGGGCAAGTGACCCAATTTTCGACCCCTTTTTGCAGCAATTGGGGCCGTATGTCAGCAAAAACGCGCCAAATATGCTTTTCCAACCCGTCAATCGTCTCGAGCTTATCTGCGTTGACAAGCGACTTCATATAGCCCCACAAAAAATAGTCCAACGGTGTTAATTCCCACGATCTTGGAGCCAGCGTCACAGGCGTACGACGCGAGAGAACCCGCTCACCAAAAGTTTCCTTCAGTAAATTTATTGTTTCGTTTTTATATGACATGTAGCATCGTCATGTTGGAACCAAAGGCCGTCCACATTAACATCCTCAATTCAATTCAGGCACGAAAAAGTCATTAATCATGACTCTATAGCGTTCCCCATCGACTGTAATATTATGGCCACCTTCAATTTTGACGAAATATGGACCAATGATTCCCTCTGTCCATAGAGCACACCAAACATTGACTCTTTGAGGATGTAACAACGTCTCAACAATAGCTTGTGGATTATCATCACTCCTCACAAAACGTGTTTAATCGAAAAAGCTAAGCTCCACAATATGATCAAAATTTGTTATTTGGTACAATGAATCGCATTAGAGGCAGCTACCTGCAGTTTCAAAAATTTTAAAATGTGAGAGTGACGCCTTCTAATGGGCATATCTCCAAAACTGCAGCAATAATAATCAAATTCAATTTGGACAAATCTTTTTAGCACTCATACCGAGACTGCAAATCTCGCCATATAATTGTTTTATTAAAAACTACTTAAAGTGCGATAACTCAATAAATAAACAAGTCAGAGACATTAAATTTTAGTACAATTAGGCTTTATAGGAGTCAATAAAAAAATTGGACAATGAGCGTGGAAACGCCTACCTTTGGATAACACCCATATCTCGGGATCTACTTGACCTATTTTAACCAAATTTAAATTTAAGTAACATTATCGTCACATGTGTATGTTACGGTGCAAAAGTGGTCGAAATAGGACTACAACCACGAAATATTATATAATATGCAAATATTATGTCTGTATGTCAAAAGTGGATTGAATCAAATCAATACATCTCTTAACCCGCATATACCTAACAGAAAGATTTTCGAACTTCGATATATAACGGTAGCCGGCTTTGATGCTTGCAAGTTGCAAGAGTAGAAAATGTTCAGTTACACGCGAACTTAGCGCTTCCTTACTTATTACAATTTGTAAACGTTGAACATTGGGAAGTAACAGCTGTCGAAAACACCAACTGATATTTTGCCTGTGGGATTAAATACAAGTAAAGACATTATTTGGAGAATATTATCTGAAGATTTGGGTAAAAGAAAGGTCTCTGTCCGTTTTGTTACACATTATTTAAATGATGTCCAAAAAAGTGAGCGAATTTTTGATGGAAAAAATAAATTTGCAACTATTTTCTATTTCCGAAACTGAAAACCAACATGCACAAGGGAGCATTTTATGATGATATCCCAACCATTCAAGCAGCCATAAACGAGGTTCTGATGAACATGCCTATAAATGACATCAAAAATAATTAGGGTATTCACAAAGTGTCATATTGTCTTATTTCTTATGACTGTCATACCAGCACTGTTGTTGTTTCCCATCCAAAATTGGAATACGACAAATACAACACGGCGTGGTATGTTTTTTGAGTTTGCTATTCTATCAGCTGTATCTCTTTACTTTTTTTATTGTTGACGTTTGTGTGTGTGTCTAAAATTAATAAAATACATAAATTTCATCCATTTCTTTAATAATATGGAAGGAAGCCACGATATTCAAGTAAATTAAGTTGGAAAAAAGTGAAATATAAAAATATTTTGTTGTTTCTGTGGTTGCAATGTGAACTAAAATGCCGGCGGTTCAACAAAAAGAAGCTTTAATTTTATTTTTGTCACTTTATCATGGCAACTCTTTAAATAATTCACTAAATATGACCTAAATTTTCCACTCTTTCTATATACTTGCCGAAAGGAGTACTTTGCGCTAATCTGAATGATAAAATATTCTAAATGTAACACTTTTAAATAAAAAATCCTTTTTTTGTATACGCTGTCATTTATAACTACTTAGTAGTAACACGAGTACTCAGCTCTTATACGAGTATACTCGTATAGTACATTTGTATATTCCCAGGCTGCTTAACAACGTTGTTTACGTATGCAAATGCAATTTTATTAAATATACAGTTACTCGTCGCTCATTTGGATGAAGTGGTTCACACCTACTCCATATATATAAACTTATGTACGAGTATATAGTTATGTATACTATGATGCTCGTTATTTTCCCAGTTGATCTTTTATACCCTGAACAGGGCATATTAAGTTTGCCACGAAGTTTGTAACACTCAGAAGGAAACGTCAGATACCATATAACATATATAACTATATATATAAATGATTAGCGTGATGAGCTGAGTCGATTTAGGCATGTCCGTCAGTCTGTCTGTACATACTCGAACTAGTCCCTCAGTTTTTCAGTTATCGATTTTCTATTTTGTGCACGTACTTTTTTCCCAAAAAGCTCATTTGTCGATACCGTTGTTATCTAAACAATATAGCATAAATCTGCTATACAAACTAAACGATCGGAATTAAGTCCTTGATGACATTTAAATGTAGGAACACACAAGAAACACCAAATAATAAAAACTTCGATCCCTTGGTGCTACCTTTAGTGAATTCCTTTCTTGGATGTTAGCCGATTCGAGGGTTCGCAACTTTCGAAATAAAATTGTTTCGACGGTTATAGAACCATTCGGCAAATCTCTTCCAACATTTAAAAAAGGAAATCTTAAAACTTTATTGCACATATAATATATGAAAAGTATTTCAAAGAAGATAAAAGTACTCCCGCCGTACGAAAATGTATGGGAAAGTTTATATAGGCCATAGAAGGTGCTTTGCGAAATTTCAGGTTTGTAACTTTCTACATACCTGAGATATTCGATGGGTTATAAAGCACCCAATGATAAGGGTTCTAAATGCAACGCGTCCTGTAATTAATTTCTATGGCAACTTTTTGATCGTCAAGTGTCAAACAAAATCAGCTGTGTTACGAAGTGTATGCTATTGAAATGGCAATTTTGAAATACTGCGGGTGTTGACATTTTGTAAAAACTCTTAAAATGTATAGAAACGGAAGTTTGTAACATTCAAGGAACTGCTGGAGGAGGTAGACAGCTGGAGCGACGATAATGTACCTGGACGGCGTGCAAACAAAATCATTTGTATACTTTAGCAACATGTTACCACAAAGTATAATAGCTTTGTTAATCTAACGGTTGATTGTATTATCAAAAAATAGTCGAGTTTCTTAGCACCGTAGGAAGGGGGATATTGTAGATGGTCGTAATCGAACCACTGCCACGCCCACAAACGCCATTTCTCCAATACCAATATATTGTCATAACTTACTCCACCATAAGATACAGGACAGTTGTTCTGTATAATTAATTGCATTAAGGAGGGGCATCTGCAGTTTAAAATTTGTTGAAAAAGTGTGCATAGCCTCGTCTTCTAATAGGTTTAATGTGCATGTCTCCTAAACCGCTAAAGCTATATTAACCAGAGGACAAATATTTTTAGCACCCCTACCGACAGTGTATAAATGGGTGAAATCTGCTGATAACCCCGCCTACTTCGCATATAACGGTTTGGATTAATACTACAAAAATTGCGATAACTCTTTAAATAAAAAACTCGGAGACTTTAAATTTTACACTTACGATGATAAAATTATATTAATTATAGGAGCCGGGGTCAAAATTTGACGATGGGCATGGCAACGCCCACATTTATATGAAATCACATATCTCCGGACCTACTCGACCAATTTCAACCAAGTTTGTTGCACGCAATCTGACTGCAACCACGCCTACTTCTCATGTAACACATTTATAAATTTCATCTGATTCTTTCACTTTTCAGTGGCTGGCAAATTGTCAAAATACGACTATACCTGTTAAAGTCCCCACATACCTAATATGCGGATCCAAATGCGTATGGCTGACTTCTTGCCGAAAATTCGGTCAATCTGTAAGATATGTTATTGAAATTCTGAGAAAATGTTTCATTGTTAATAATATACCCTTGTGTTAAAAGTGGGTTGAACCGGGTCAATACTTCCCTTAGCCTCCATGTAACTAATATAAAGATTTTCGAGCTTCCAGTTGACTTTATACCGCATATATTAGCAAAATATAGAGCGTATTTTTCATTATAACAGCGTATCTTTTTGCCTAAAATGGATAAAATCTTTCCTTTATGATTTATAAAAAAAAACCTAATCAAAATCGCCAGCAACTTTCAAGATATGACCACTGTTGCGTGGATATATAAATGCAAATCGGGCAGAAATGTGTTAAGAGAGGTAAAACTATAACGCTGAGAAGAAATCCGAAAAGGTTCTACGCTCAGAATATTAATAACTAAGAAAATTCATTGTTGGTGTCACTATAGTAAATTCTCCATTTGATTCATATGCGGTTTTTGGTCAGGTGCCTTTGAAATTCATACGTATTCCTAACCTCACATTCCGCGTAATAATGTTGATTTCGCTCGCGGCACTAGGACAAATGCAATTGTCATAGGTCACTTGTGGTTTATTTGTATATCCACTTTTATTCATAAGTACCGCATACATTGCTGTACACCGTATTTTATTTTATTTATGTATCAAGCATGAGCGCGTCCATTCTTTCGCTCTTGTTTCTCTGCCTCACATTCTTCGGTACTACAAGTACATATTTACCTTCCACTGGGAGTTATGCATGTCTGGTGCTGCTTATGAAATGCTTTGTTGGTCACGAGGATTTGCGTTTGCACACATCCACTTTCGCACACACTTACCTATACATATATTCAGTAAGATTTAGTTGAGTGATGTCAAGTCGGCAAATGGGCTGAGGTCAGAAATGAACGCTCCGGTGGAATATTGTGTAGTGTGGCGTAAAATGTAGCTGACATGTACAGAAACCAGCTTGCTCAAATGCACAAAGATTATGGAAATACCCTGTAGGAAAAAGGTGCACTAGTTAAATTCTTAAAATAAATGTAGATCCTTATATGGTCAAACAAATTGACCGGCAAACATTTCTTTTTTTTTAGGACTTTTATTGGTTGTATCTAAGTCTCTATTAGCAGACGGACGGCACACGGTTCTACCGGTCTCATAAATTTATTTAAAAAATTACAAAACAGTACTATGCCTTTTTAATTGTCATTCTTTATAAGCGCTCACTTGTAAAACTGACTACTTTCCCTACAAGGTAGTTGCCATATTCCAAGCCACGCACGTGTCATCACAGATAAAAGGAAAACCTCTGACACATATGAACATATATATAAGGAATGTACATAAATATACTCATAGCCCAGTTACACAGGATATTTCAAGAAAAAAATTGTAGAAAAGAAAAAGCTGTTGCTTTGAAAAATTATGTTGTTGACAGCAGTTGATGCCAGCGGCACCTGTTGCAGCCACTAGTGATTTGCCCTTTACTGCGCAAATATTGGGATTATTTATTGTATCAAGATACGAATCTATCGGAGAAGAATGGATACATTTAATGTAACATACTCGTACAAATATATATGTACAGTGTCATGAAATAACTAATCGTTCTTTACTGTGTTTGTTACTGTGATATTCACCAACTGTGCAAAGAGGGTGTAATTTTTATATTGATTAATGATTTGTATGAATGATGATATATGTATGTATGACAATATATTATTACGGTGTTAATACTCATATATATAAATATATGTACAACAACTCTAGCCCAAATTGAAGTAAATAAGCGTGCGTTATAAATGCCCTTGACTTTTTGGTCATCATACATTTTTATCCAAACTTAGAGATAACAGCATACATAAATCTTGAAATCATTTAAAAGAATTTAAAAAAAAAAGGTTTTGTTCTCCTAACGGTTGTTGCATCACCAAAAACTCATCGAGAAAGATATAGATTTATACATATATAAATAGTCAGTATGACGAAACGAATTGAAATCCGGTTGTCTGTCTGTCCGTCCGTCCATCTCTCTGTGTAAGCTGTAATTTGAGTAAAAATTGAGATATCATTATGAAACTTAGTACACATGTTTTTTGGCAAACAAAAGTAAGGACGAGTTCGTTGATGGGCCTAATCAAACAGCTGCCGTGTCCACAGAACACCATTAACCGAAAATTTATAAATTGTTAGCACTAAGCACTAAATTAAGATATAGAACTGTAATTTGGCACAAGGGATCTTAGTAGCAAGGACACCTGTATACTAAAAATTAAAAAAAATTAGGCGTGGCACCGCTGCTATCGATAGTGTGAAAATGGATGAAATCCGATGATGGACCTTCTTACTCCCCATATAACGGTACTGTTAAAAACTACGTAAAGCCCTATAAAGCAGTAACTAAATACGCCAGAGACATGAAATTTTACCCCCGAAATGGTATGAGAAGACTTTATAAGAGCCCTGGGAGCATTTCATTAGTCTAGTTAACGGTATGTGGTATTGGCAAAAACTTATCAAATCGGGTCCATACTACCCCCCAACTCTCATATACTACTTATAATGATTTTCGTTATTCTAACATGTATTGTCCCGATATGTCGGTCTGACCAATATCAAAATTAACCTAACCTCCAAATGAGTTGAATGAACATTTCAAAAGCATTCAAAATGTGAAAAACACGTTTACCAAGATATTAGAGGAACGTAATGGACATATATGAGTCTATAGGTCATGAATTTTTAGGTACTCAAAATTTTATGTAAACTATGTGCCACGTTAACTCATGACTTATTCACCATGTGTCATTCAGCTCATTCTCTGGATTTGGCCCCAACACCTTGCGCACAGACTACAATAGCTACTTGCTGGAAAAAATTTTTAGGAGTAGTCGTCGAAGCGAAAGCCCATTTGGAAGCAGAGAAAGTGATACCGTTCTACAAAAGGAGTTAGAAAGTTTGAAGGTAAATTATAATCGATATAGACATATCGTCCCCAATAGTACCTACATAAGTTGAATAATGAAACCGCAAAGGATATGCTTTTCTTAAAACTATATAATTTATACATGCTATCTGGTACATGTGTACAGTTCTTTACCGTTCAGCTCTTGACGTCAAGCTGTCAAATTTAAGCTCTTATTCAAGAGAATTTTCATACTAGAGCGGAATATAAGTTCTAAAAATTCTATAAATATATTCTATTAAGATATTAGTTGGAAATATGGGTTAAAGATATTTAACGTACCGCAAGTCATCGAACAGAGCAATAGGGCTTCAACAAATGACAACCGAGATGTCAAACTTACAAATAGTGTCGATGTGGCCAATGAACTTTGACTTTGTCGGCACAATCATACACATTTGATTAATTAAGGACGAAGACGAATCAGATCTCTTCTTTCAATTGAAGTGTAGAATAATGGATATACTCACCTATACATATAAATACATTAACATTATACTTTCAATGCATATATATTTTCAATAGATCTCAAGAGGTTTTCACTTATTTTTGCCTTGCAGGTGCTCGCCATGTGGGGCGTTTTGCGATTCTACAATTTGGTACGTTCTGGTATCACATGGAAGGGTCCTGAGGTAATTGAACTAAGATATAACGGCAACGACTCTCACCAAGTCGAAACACGCTTACCAAGTAGTCACACATATCACCTCTCCTCCCATTACCAATCGCAGGCAAAAACCACTTCGTCGGCAGCAGCGACGACGGCATATCATCACTGTAACGGCGGCAGCGAAAGCAAACAGCGTCGCCTCAACTACATACCCGATGTTGAGCGCAAACCGACCGGCTGTTGCTTCTTCGACTTCGACGATTACGATGAAGATGACGATGACGAAGAACTGGAATGCGGCGATGACGATTACGATTATGATGATTACTACTATGACGATGACGATGAGGATAGTTCCGATTGCACGATGCTCGGCGCCATATCAATGCATCAGAAACGTCAGTGCCACCGCACACTGCGACCGTCACACCTGCACGTACACACGCACTCATCGCGACCGCGCAACAACAACATACGCACTGTGTTGATTAACAAACGGCATCATAAGTACAAAATCACACAGCCGCAGACACGACTCGAGGTGATCAACGAGTCGGAGCGTAGTGCGGGCAGTGGTAGTGATGAGAACGATTCCTTGTTGGTCGCTTATGATAGCACATCGTCGTTGGCGTCGGTTTGACATTGGCCGGCGTGCGCTTGTAGTTGCTTTGGAAATGCGCGAAATAACGATGGAAGCGGCAACGGCGATAGAGCTGACGGCGTCGGGCATAATGAACCGGCAATCGCGACAGCCGACGGCGAAGCGGCCGAATTGCAGCAATTACAGTTGCAAATTTGGCAGCAGCAATGGTTACGACGACAGCAGCGGGGTCAACGCAAGTGGCAACGCAAGCTTCAGCGTCAGCGCCGATGTCCATTACGACGAGTCAACAGCGCTTTGAATATAGCGATAATGATATTGCTGGTAGTAGTTGAGATATACGCACAAGTTTCGGTACTTCTGTAAAATGTGTTGCGCGTTCTTTATTTAATGAGTTTAAAAGTTGGCGAGCTTACATTTAGTCATGATATACTTATACACATTTGTAATCATGGATAACCTTGTAATTACCATTCTTCGGCCGAAATTGATAGGCTTAATAAAAGTAATCAAGTAAAGCTCCGGTTGACTCTGGGTTATCTCTGTTCTGTAACGTTCCTGCGGCTGTTTACTAAAACGAGGTATTTGGGCAAATTGCAATGAAGGATAGGTATCACTTTCCGTCCGAGCGATCCGTATTAGGAAATCATACAATAGCGTCTCATCATTATGCTATGCATTCTCCCAACTCTACTTTACCAAATTTCTGATGGAAATCTACCTCAAAGATGCCCTATAATGACCTCTACTATATTGCTTGGTCCCCTCTTTCTTAAAAGCTCTAACCTAAATTTTCGTCAGATTAACTGACCGTTCTAACATGTAGTGTAAGAAAATAAAAGGTCTTTTAGTGTATCAGACAGAACATGTGAGCAAAGTGGACAAAAGGACCAAACTGTTGAGTTCAAGTAAAAGTTCGCTTAATGCTCTACTCGTAATGCTACGTAATATATTGTAGTTTCTTAGTTGAGAAACCAGAAATGTTCGCTCAAATATTTTTAACCCAATTGCCGTTTCGTGCACGAAACTTCTTTCCCTTACTCTGAAACAAAGT